>NW_007727452.1:277322-299751 GCF_000696425.1 Galeopterus variegatus | reverse complement strand
GGAAAAAAAAAAAAAAAAAAAAAAAAAAAAAAAAAAAAAAAGAAATTAAAGAGCTCTTCTCACATTTCAAAAGGTATATCAAATTTTGTACACATTTTCCTTTCTCCTAACATAATCCATTTTATTCTCCGAGGTAGGAACATCCGTATTTTCAAACATAAGAAATGCAGTCAAATAAAACCAATGACAACAGATTTGGGTTCAAAGAGCCAATTTCCAGTTCTGCCAGTCATGTAGAAGGTGTATTTGCGTACATATAATATGGCTACAAATACAAAATAAATTGAAGTCCTAAGGAAAGTCCCTATTTGTATCATTCACATTCTGTTTTTCTAAGCATTTTAGCTGAGAATCAGAAGAAAATCGTTGGAATAATGCTTCTTAGGATTATAAGCATCCAAATGGTGAAGGTTGTTTTGTTTTTGAAAGTGTCTCTACAATTTTAACTGCCTATTGTTCTCAAGTTCGATCTAGGAAATTTGGATCTGACTCTAATTTTTCTCTTTAAACTACAGCAATCAACATTTTGGCAGTATTTGGAACTTGATATGCATTTCTTATGCATTCTTAAGGCGTTTCCCTGCTTGCTTTACCTCCTTTCCTTCCTTCCTCCCTCCCAACTCTGTCCTTTTCTTCTTTCCTCTTTTCTTTTTTATGCATCCCTTACTCCAGATTTAGAGAAATGCAAGGACATAGTCTTAAAAGTAGCTAGGTGCTATCATTACAATAATTTTTTCCTATTATTTGCCGTAAAGTGAGGCAAAACCTTGGCGATTGATTGACACATGGTGGCCTGGGATGGTGGGAGAGACTATCACAGGATTCCAGGTAAGAAATATTAGCCTGGCTTATGTGTTAGCAGCAGAGGAATTGAAAACTGTCCAGTTGGTGGATATACTTTGATGGAAGAGCCAACAGGATTTGCTGATGGATTCAAGGTGGGATGTGAAGAAAAAAGAGTAATCAGGTAAGACTGATGCTGTCATACCTGAGAGAGAGAGAGAGAGAGAGAGAGAGAGAGAATGTGAACAGGGGAATGAAAGAGGAAAGCAATGAATCTGACTTTCTATTCTAATTTTCTTGAAGATTGTAAGGTGGCATGTCATAGTGGAAAGTGAAGTGCACAGGGAGACCTGAGTTCTAAGTTCAACTCTCTTGCAGGCTCACTGTATAATGTAGGTGAGTCACTTCACCTGTTTGGGGTTCAGTTTCCTCAGCTGTAAAAACTGAGGGACATTTCATTTCTAAGGTCACTGGAATGTAAATTCCATGAGGACAAAATTTTTGTCTCTTTTCTTCTCCGATGTATCTTCAGAACCTAGAACAGTATCTGGCACAGTGTAGATGCTCAATAAATATTAATTGTATGAGTAAGGACTTTCCCAATTGTATTGTTCAATAATTTTGTTCTAAAAGACAGATAAGAGCAGTAGCATGATGAAGGTAAATGTTACGTGGGGGAGATATAGTGTGTTCGCTTACTCTCTCTCTACACACGAGCTTCTAGCATCTTCAAAGACAATAGTTATTGTGGTGCCCTGATAGATGACTAAGGATTTATATCTCCACCCTATGCTTCTACAAAAAGAATTATACTTTAAGAGATTCGATGAACTCAGGGAACTAAGTTTCTAGTCCTGATTTCCCACTAACTAGCTGCATGATTTTAGCCAAGTCATTTAACCTTTGCAGAACTCTTTCTCCTCATGTGTAAACTGTCGGTATTGATTAGCTTCCTTTACTCATACACTTATCCATCCATTCATTTTTCAACAAACTCTTATGGAATGCCAGTGTATGTAAGGGATTGAGATGAATAGAGTGACTGATTTATCAAATCATTCAATCTGTAAAATTCAGGGACTGTACAAATGTCTTTGTAGGTATAGACATTAAAAAGGAATTGCTAAATTATTTCCTGAATTTAGCTTTGTAATTTTCAATTATATTTTATTGCAGATAAAAATTAGTAATTATGTTTATATTAGTTACTTAGACTCCTATTTTTATTTATTTATTTTTTAATCAGGAGAATGGAAGTTAATTAAGCTATTTCAGCTTTTGCTTCAGCAAGGGCTGTCTGGATTCTAGCGCACATTAGTTTTTTCTGTTGGATTTATTAGATGTATGTTTTTTAAATATCTAATTATAATAAACCCTGATATTGTGTATAAGCATGCCGCTATAAGCAGAGCTTTTAATACCATAGTGTATTTTTGACAGATTTTTTTTTTTCTCACCTCAGGGTAGAAAAGAAATACTGGCATTTTCTAAAATGTTCTCTCCTGACTGACTCTATCTGTGAGTACAAAATGGTTATAATTTTCTCCCTACTCTTGTGGTATAAAAAGGGGGGGGAAACGTCCTGATTTCTTGTATGTACATGTGGCTTCTACATGTGTATTTAATGAGGATGGGAATGATTGGCATGAGCCATCTGTGACCCACAGACCCTATTTTGTACTTGAATGGCCGTACCTTGATGTTTTTCTTTGGTGTCACTTATTGCACTGTGTTGTGATTCTCCTTTTTGGCTTGACCGATGCGTGAACTTGTAAATTCAAATTGAGCCGTTATGTCTCACAATGTTGCATTGCAGCATGATCTTTCTACAGCTGCAGTTGCTGTTGATGGAAACATCACATTGCTTGAGTCTGGACATCAATGGGTTCCTGGTGTTTGTACTATTGTTGGGGGAGGCCAAACATTCAGCAGTGCATTTGATAATGAGATTGGACGTTTTGCTTAAGGTTGTCTGTACTATTGACTTCTGGCTTGACTTTATTTAAAGAAAGACTTACTTGTAGTTAGATAAAGAGAAAACATGTATATTACCATGGGTGTTTGACTTAGAGAGTCACTTGGGAAACCTAGGGATGGGCACAATATTTTGGAGAACTTGATGATCATGGTTGAAATTGATTAAAATTCATGAAGGGAGCATCTTGGCTCCTTTATTAACTGTATTAATATTTTTTATTACCAGTTTGGTGTCTAGAACGGTTCTAATGGTGTGAGAGATAAATGAATGAATTTAACTAGGATACAGATTTGACAAAGCAATTAATATAAAAGATAATCCCTATGTGTGCTTAACCATATATCGAGATTGAAAAAACTAAGTGATAAAAGAGAGGTACATGTAAGTGCTGAAGAAGTTCAGAAGATGAAGAGAGAATCTCTAGTTTAAGGAACCAGAGGAGGCAGGGAGGAAGTGACATTTGAGTTTGATTTTGGGCTTTGAGTGGATGTTGAGGTGCCGTGCAGATGGGGAAGAATGTGACCAAAGGGACAGAGATGTGGAAGTACATGATATATACAGGGGAGAGTGGCTAAAAGTAAGGTGGTCTTATCACTAAATTACTAAGTATTTGAAAATAAGCCTTACCATTTTCATGACCATGTTTTGGTTTCTTCATTTTTAAGATGTGCTGGGACTATAATAGCGGAAATAGCCTGGTTGTCTTTCAACCTCTGAGATGCCAGACCTGAACCCAGTTTTCCCTCCAGTCTTAGAAAGAGCAGTTTCTTCTGTTCAATTTTGGATTCTTCCACTTCCTCTGACTTCCTTCTGCTTTCTCTAAAACGATGGCCTTGTTATATCAGCTAAACCAACTCTTCTGTTTCTTTGTTTCCAGTGGCTCATCCCCAGTACTTCATACACATCAAATTTTCCCAACTTAGAAATAAACAACTTCCTACATCTACGGCTTTCATTTCCTCTTCTTTCTTTAAAAGTTAAATTCATCAAGAGCATTCTTCACTTGCTGTCTCCATGTTCTTCCCTTATATTTACCCATCAACTCATGGCACCCTGACTTCCTTACTCATAACTCCACTGAAACTGCTTGGCCAATGGAATTGAGGTAGAGATATTATATGCAATTTTCAGAAAGCACTCTTATAGGAAAGAGGTATTCCTTCTCTCCTTCCTTCTTCATGCTTACTGGAATGCAGCTGTGATGGCTGGAGCTCCAGCAGTTATCTTGGATCACAAAGTAAAAGCCATGGCTTGAGAATGATGCAGCAGCACATGGAAGAAGCCTGCGTTCCTACTGACTTTGAAAAGCCACCCTAGCTGCCCTGTACTGTCTACCTTTGGAAGAAATATAAACTTTTTGTTTAAGTTACTCATATTTTGGATTTTCTGTAACTTTTAGCCAAATGTTCTGCTGACTGACATATTGGGTAATGTTAACCAGTCTTATGCCTTATAATATTACTTATGTAATAGTGACTTCCAAATCCAGATCTCTATCTTCCTTCTGAACTTCAGGAGATTCAGGATTTCCTGCTAAATTTGTTCACATGTATGCTGATGCACATCTCAAATTCAACATGTTTAAGAATATTTAAAGATGTAGTAGTTTTCTCTAAGTCCCGTCCTATGTTTCCATTCTCACTGAATGCTACCCGGACTAGGCCCCAGATGGGAATTATAAACTTGGCCACCCCCTGAATTTTATCTTATCTGCTCTTCTTAATTTTCTTCTTTATTTTATCTACTCTTCTTAATTTTCACTATTATGGTCTTAGTTTAGGCCCTAATCATCATTCTTATGCACTAGGTCAATAATCTTCCAACTAATCTATCTGCCTCAGATCTTGCCACACCTCTAATCCATTTACCAGTCTGTCACCATGGTTATGTTTCTGAAACAGAAATCTGTTTACTTCTGAAATAAATGACAGCCCAGCAGCCGCCAGGGTGAGCCGAGACCCACGTGGCACCAGGGCCCAGTCTAAGGCCTAGAGGGAAGGGAAGCACCCACAGCCCAGAAGCTGCCCAGATAAGGCAAGACGTGTGAGGCACCTGGGCCCAGTCTGAAATAAATGCTATTTTGCTTAAAATTTTTCATTGTCTCTACTTTACCATCTGGATGAAGTAGAATCTTCTTAGCATGGCATGTGAAAACTTCCATACTCTCTGTCCTGCCTATCTCTCCAGCTTTATCTTTACTAAATAGCCTACTGAATTTACAGTTTTCTTTTCACCACATATTATTCTCTCTACATTTTTTTCTCTGACTTGAATACCTTTCCTCACCTTCGGTTCTAAGTTTAAACTTTTAATTGAATGGTAATATACACACTCATTTCTATTTTTATGTTTTCTATACAGGCTTTTCTCATCAACCCCAGGGGGAGTTGACCATTCCCTCAGGTGAACATCACTTCACTCTCAGATTTCTATGCTAGTATCTACAACACTTGAACATAATTGAGAGTAGAGAGTAGGCTATATCCATTTTTGTATTCTCAACCCCTGCTAAGGCACCTGACATAAGTGGGTGCCTAATAAATATTTATTATATCAATTAATCAAGTAGATTATAGCAGCATTAGAAATGGAAAGAAATTTCAATTAGAGAAACGCGAATGAGATAGAATCAGCAGGGCTTAGTAATTGATTGAATGAGGAGGGTAAGGGAAAGAGAGAAGTCAAAGAATTAAGCCTGCATGATGAGAGGATGTTGGTATCTACAAGGAAAATATGGAATGCAAGGGAGGACAAAGTTCGGGGTAGAAGATGAAGTCTGCTCTGGGCACCTTGAGTTTGATACACTGGTGGTATAGACAAATGAGAATTGGATAAAAATGTCCTGGAGTACCATTAGACTCTCTGGACAATGAAAAGATCCTCTTATTGGATCAGCAGTGGACGTCATAAGATGTAATTGATCAGTTTAGGCTGAGAGAAAATGCTAGGAATCACAAGATTCACAAGATTAAAAAATGAGGCAGGATTCAGGTATGTACCAGGAAACGAGGCATTGTTGGGATTAACGGTCTGGTTGAATTCAACGTGTAGACCTCTCTGTTACCATATCAGCTTCACATAGACAGATGTTGATGTGTATCAAAGGAGACTCTTACAGTTTGGAACAATTGCTCATACCTGTTCCTGAGACACTTGATAACTGACCTCTGAAGTTTTCTGTCAATAGTGAGAATATAAAAGATTTTTAAAGAGCCCCCTTCTCCTAATATGAATAAATTCATTTATCAAAAAATTTTTGAAACAGCGTGACAGTGCAATCATAAGATGGGGACAAGAAACATTAAGAAAATCACAGATTGCTGGTTTGAGCTTCTTCTGTACTTCTTTCTGGCAAAAATGCTAAAATAAATAAATAAAGGCCTTCATCGTACTATTATTCTCCACCTTATTTTATGAAAGAAAGCAGGGGAAAAAAAAAGAAGCAAACAATCTCAGTTTAGCTCCTAGGAATTGTTCACAGAGACCTTTGTAGTAGCCTGCCAGGAAGGTCTCTTCTCAGAATTACTGTCACTTTTTGAAGAGAATATCTGAAAATTCAATCTCCAAGTTAAGCTGGAATCCAATAAATAAATTTGATGAATCAAAGATTTACTGAGAATGCTAAATCCTGAGAATAAAAATAAAAGGAGGCACACTTCCTGCTCTCAGGGAACTCACAGTTTAGTGGAGGAACTCTCTGCTTCAGTTTAGAAATGCTTTCAAAGCCAGTCTTATCTCAAGGAGACACTTGTAGAAAGGGAATTATGCAAATCTGTAACAGAATTGTGCATGCACTTTGTGTTCAGGGCCCTGCAGTTTCGGAGCACTTACTATACCAAATGACATGAAAACTCTGATTTATGAATTGTTATCTTTTGGGAAGGTATTGATCCACGAAGATATAAAAGCATCTCTGAGTTTAGATTGCAGCCTTGCTGGAGGGTTAGCAAGAACAGCAGTTCCAAATAACTAGGAAAAATCTAGACTCATGTTACCAAATAAATTATGTGCTACTGGTAGGGCAGAGTTGTGGGTAAATTTTTAGGCAAAGCTAAATGTGTCAGGGAACAGTAGTTTCTGAAGTTCTCAGTCTAGTGATTTGTTAGATATTTTGGATTAGGTGGATAGATTAGCTATATGTTTTGGATTAGCTGGGTAGCTCCACCATGAGTTAGATATGTGTTTTGAGGTAATCATACTTCATTACCATCCAATGTGCTAGAAGGATTACTTCTGACTTATCATGTCACTGTCAGAGGAAGAGGCCAGAATGAAGGAAGAGTTGAGGATGAGAAGGATCAAAGCAAATCTTCGAGCACTGGGAATTGCTAAGTGTCAGGGAAAAAGCTGGGGATAAAACATGAATGAGCATGAGGAAACAATATCTACCATTTACTGAGGTATTTTCCTAAGTACTCAACATAGAAATCCATTTATTTTCACTTTTTTTTTTTTTTTTTTTTTTTTTTTTTTTTTTTTTTTTTTTTTTTTTTTTTTTTTTTTTTTTTTTGTCTTTTGTCTTTTTCCGTGTCCGGCAACGGATTGCAACCCTCAGTGTTGCCCCCGTACCGGACCGGGGACCGGCAACGGGATCGCAAACCTCGGTGTTGCTCCCGCGCCTCGCTCAGCCAGTGAGCGGGAGCCGGTCTGTATGTGGGATCCGAACCCTCGGACGGGAGCGCCGCCGCGCTTCCCAAGCGGCGCACTATCCAGTGCGCCACTGGGCCGGCCCTTCACTTTGTTTTTTATTTATTTTTTTATTTTTACAGCTGACAAAATTGGATTAGAGAGGTTAAATAATTTGTCCAAATCCCATAACTAATAATCGGTGTCAGTGAGATTCAAATCTAAATCTATCCAACACTAAAGCCATTGCTGTTAACCAAGTATTTTCAACTGTCAAAAAGTTGAAAGCATGATCTGGAACACAGTACATCAAAGCCAGGCTGATGAGCTGTACCAGGGTGTAAGAGAATAAAGTCAGGAGGGGAAAGAGAAACACCATGCGTACTCCAGGCTTAGAGGCTGGGAGGGTAGAGGAGAGGCAAATCAGTTATAAAGGGGAGAGTTTCTGGGGCATTAAATAACTCTTCATCCTGACTTGCAGGTATGCATCTGCTAAGGATTTCTGTTTTTATAGCTGTGGTTTGAATAATTAATGTGATTCTGGTACCATGATTGGGAGTTATTGAGAATAGAATTCTGGAGCACAGGGGCATAAACAATCTTAGTCTAAATGTGAAATGTCAGTGTAGCTCTATGGTAGCTATGGATTGTTTGGGGGTGGGTATAGGGGTGGGGGAGGGAGGACTATAGCAAGTAATGACATTATAAGTGTTCTGTATCCTAAGAAAGAATTGCTGTAGTTATTAGTCATCTGAATAGGATTTCACTTTCAAAATTAAATCTTTGTATGGGTGGCCTTGCGTTCGGCACCTTTCCATTTTCATCAGGCTCTGATTTCATTTCTCATTTCCTTTGAAGAAGACGATGGTACAGTAGCCATATTGTCATGTGGATCTGTGCCCGGCACATTAGATATATTGTACTGACGGAAATCCCCCAAAATTATTTTATTGAGTATAGAACTGTTTGCATGTTTCAGCATGTGTAAGTGGATGTAGGTAGAGGATACAGATGCCTTTCATTATGGGATCATTATTCCATAGTGTTTACTGTGGCCCTCTAATTGCATCAGTCTTGAGAAACTGCCCTGCATTGTCTTTGACCACTTATTTAAATTTCACATCAGTGATTTTTGTTGTCACTTCTTTTTTTTTTTTTTAACTCTAAGAAATTTGAGGTTTTTGTATGATATTTCTTGCCTTCCTGGGAGTGCTATCTAGATTGCACATTTACACATACCCCTAGATTTCTTGGAGAAGATAATTATGTGAGTGGTGATCATTATCAGGATGTCCTTGCAACTAGGATATGACCTTCTCCAAACATTGTCGATTCCTATGCTCTAGGCGCTGTGTTACAAAAAATGGTGAGCAAGATAGGGTGGCTCTGTGCACACCATCTCTATCACACGTATTTCTTTTTATCCTTGTTTGATTCATAGTCGATGCTCAATGAACCCTGGCTAAATAATTGGTTGTGCTGAACTGGGGGTCTATATATCACTATATAATCTGCTATGTAAAGGTATTGTTTGTGGCTGAAATTACTTTTTGCAGTTACTAGTCCAGTGTTTCTCAATGGGTGGATTTCCTGGGCTGTCTGCATTTCCCCTGGGATGCTTAATATAACTGCAGATTTCCTTCTTCTATTCAAAAGGTTCTTATCTACTAGGTCTGGGGCAGTGCTTGGAATTCTACATATTAACAGGCTCTCTGGGGGATTCCAATGCATCTCAATAACTATAGTGCTTGGCATTATAACTCAAGTGACTGGCAACATTTACTGAGTACTTACTATCCCAGGCATTATGCTAAGCACCTTATATGTCTCACTTAATTGGTCTCTTTGTTGCTGTTAGAAGAGGAAACTAAAACACAGAGAGGTTATGAAACTTTTAGAAATCACTAATAGTTCTATGTGATTCTATTCCTTTGATTGAATTTACTTGGCACCAAATTATTCAGGTAGTCCATTCAAAAATTCAGTAAACCCAGCCCTGTTAGTGTCAAATAGATGTCTTCCTTTACTTGAGGGTCAGAGCCCCATTCTCCTGTGCCTTCATTATGAGCGTCTGGGTAGGGTAACAGTTTTGTCAGTGAGAAGTCTATGGCAGGGTTTGAAGACTTGGGTATCTGCTGATCTTTTCTTCCTTTCTTAACACCCTAAAAAGAGGATAATGAAAAGTCCTGATATATGCAGCAATTACAGGTTGGGTTTCTTCTGTCCACAGGTAATTTCTTTCAGGTGTACGTGTGCCTTTATAAGGAGCTTCAACTATTAGTGTTCGAATGGAGTAAAAAGGGGTATTTGCTCAGAATCTTGTCATATACATTGCTAAGTAATCAAACCAAAAAATAATTCAAAAAATTGGTTGCTAGTTCTTGATTATTGATATTTTTAAGTAGTAGAGTGTAATGGAAATGGCACTAGATTCCATGGCTCTATGACATTGGGAGGGCAGTTGACTTGAGGACCAAAGAAGAGATTGCAAATAATAGATATGAGACAGATCCCTATAGCTTAGGCCAGTTTCTAGTACCATCTGGATACAGCTCCCCAAAGGAGAGGAATTGTTCTGAGTCCTCCCTTTTGTATAAGCAGAAGATGAGTACAACATTTCAATGCATCTTATAAACAAAGAACGGTGAGTTGGAAGTAGGTTTGATGAAAGGACAGAAAGAAGGTAGGAAGGAAACATCATGCCTGGTAATATACCTCATTAGCTACAAAATTCACTAGAAAGAAATTCATGGGAAAATAATTTTAAGGGTATATAAAATCATTTGATGATGTGCTCTTCATTTTGACTGAGAACTACTCTAACTGCCTAATTTGATTAAGAATAGCTATAATAACGGTTACTTGCACAATAAAGTGTGAATTACTAAATTGAATGTTCCTTATTTATTCTTGCTTGTAGTGTCCTTGTAAAATAATCCCTTATATATGCCGATTAGAGCCTGGAAATGTTTTAGGTTTTGTTATATGGATAATTATTTAATTTAGAATGATTAAATCAGGAAGATTATACTCTCTTTGATGTTAGTGGCTGAGAAATTAAATGCTCTATGATATGAAAGTCATTTGGTCTAAATAAACATAACACATAAGAGTCAATGACATAACTTTAAAAAATAAAATGAAGTATGCTATGTAAAAGTAAAATCAACTTGCAATGTATGAAAGCAAAATCATTAATACCCATATTTTTGATGAATGATGCTCTATTCTTAAATGAATGAAAAGTATTTAAGTGAATGACATCCCTTGTATTTAACTAGGTTATTATATAAACTAAATATCATGCATATGTAAAAATACACATCAAAACGGGAGATTAATTTCCTTCCAGGATACCTGGTATTTGGAAGTCAAAATAGCTTTATAGTGACTCATGTAAAGGAAGTTGTAGGTCTTTATACTTTAGCTCTACAAATCAACATAAATAAGACTAACTCATTCAAAGGGCTTTCCAAAAGTAAAATAATAAAAATAAATTATAGTTGATCTTGGAAGGGGCTAATTTTTATATGCTGACTACATAAAGGATCAATATACTGGAGGATGTAATTTGTATCAAACAAAACAATTGGTTTAAGTAAAAAAATTTTAAACAAATTATTTGACAGTATGTAAACCAAACAAATAAAATTTGTTTCACTGCATCAAATCTTTTAGAAAAGTGAATTCCCACAGTATGTCTGTTTAGACATGATATAAAGAATATAAGAATTTCTAATATATACTAATACATATTTAAGGCTGTAATAGTTAATGGTGCTGGTGTATTAGTCCATTTCTATTGCTTATAACAGAATATATGAAAATGGGTAATTTATAAAGAAATGAAATTTATTCCTTACAGTTTGGAGGCTGGGAAGTCCAAGGTCCAGGGCCTTCTTCTGGGTGTCAGTGTGTCACGTGGTGAGAATGGGCTGAGCAAGAGAGCTAACCTTCTCACTTTTAAAGCCATCAGAACTGTGCCCATTATTCCATGAATGGATCAATCCATTCATGAGGGTATAGTCCTCAAAATTTAATCATTTCTTAAAGGCCCCACCTTTCAAATACCATAACTGGATTTCCTACCCTTTTAACACTGTTACAATGGGGGTCAAGTTTCCAGTACTTGAACTTTTGGGGGACACATTTAACACATAGCAGCTGGATACTGGAGAAGAAATAGGTAAGAAATGAATGGATTACATAAAGAATCCATAAATAGGCCAAAATAATATATGGAAATTTGGATATATTAAAGCTGTCATTTCTCAACAATAGAGAAAGGATAAATGGTTTTGAGACAACAGGAAAAAAATAAACACAGATTTATACTTCTCTTTGCATCAAAATACATTCCAGGTGAATCAAATACTTAAACATAAGATAATAAAAGTACTAAAATTAATAAATAAATGAGTGAATTTATTTATAATCTTGAAGTTTGGTAGACCTTTATAACTAGGACATGAAACCTAAAACCCACACATTTGACTACATAAAAATTAAAATATGAAAAATTTAAAATATGCTGTTATGAAAAAACCAGCAAATTCTACAGGCAAACTGGGAGAACAATTGCAACATATATGATATAAGGCTATTTTTTTATTTACAAAATACTCCTATATGCCAATGATCAAAAAGATGGACAACACAATACCAGAGCTGCAAAAGATAGAAATAGGCTGCCCACAGAAAAGGAAATAGAAGTTTAGAAGAGACATATGGAATTGTAGGGGCAGAAAGGTGTGATACCTTGTCTCACTGATCATGAGGGTTATGGCTGACACTCCTATAACAAAAGATGGGTTAACAAGAGAAAAGCATAACAAATTTATTTAATCAAAGTTTTATGGGACATGGGAGCCTTCAGAAATAAAGACCCACTGACCAAGGGAAAACTGTGTATTTTTATGTTTAGGATTGATGGAGAATGGACAGCCATATAGAAATGTGACTGGACAAAGAGTATGACCTAATAATAGACCGAGGGGGGAAACCCAGCAGGGCTTGTCTGTTCAGATTTTTTATGGCCCCTCTGTGTAGCATTCCTTCCTCCAGGGTACGGGTCAGGGCCCTTCTGGAATGAAGGTCTTCAAGAGAGAAGGGAGAAGGGAAGGAGTGATCTTTCTAGGTTTTATGGCTTGCTTTGGAGAAGAAGGGTTCTAGTTTCTATGACCCACCTTGAGGAAAAGGAATTCTGGTTTCTATGAGTTGCTTTGGGAGAGAAAGAGGAGTGTGAGACAGGAGGGCAGGAGAAAGAGAGATCTTGCTTCTGAGGCCCTTATAATCTTTAGTTTAAAGTATTCAGCACACCAAGGTGCCATACTTTGGGATATCATGTTCTGAGCCCTGACAGAATGATGCTCAAGTCTGTTCATAATTTAAGAAATGCAAAGTAGAACAACAATGGAATTTTATGTCTCATATATCAGGTCAAAAATAAATAAAAATAATAATGAAAAAATGACAATACCTATTGTTAGGGAGGTATAGGAAGGAGGCATTCTAAATACTTTTGATACTGGTAAAATTTGGGGCAGTATCTATCAAAATTCAAAATTACTTTAATCCCTTAATTCTAACATATAGAATTTAACTAAATGATACACTTGTAAAAGTGTGCCAAAATATGCCCGTAGGGATATTCATTGCAGCATTGTCTGCAGTAACAGTAAATTAAACAACTTAAATGTCCTTCAATAGGGAATTGTTTAAGTAAGTTATAGCATATTGATATAATGCAGTAGCAAAAGAATGAATTAGTTCTCCTAATGCAGATATTAGATGATATCTAAGATGCATTATTAACTGAAATTGATAAGCCACAGAACAGTGTGATCTCATTTGGGTAGTTGGTTGTCAAATAATGCCTCAGGGAGCCCTTTATGGGCGACCCAGCTACCTGGAACCATTTTTACCCAAACTACAAGGGCAACTTCACAACCCAAATTCCCACTGGACTATAGCTTCTTCTCTCCAGCAGGTAGGTCTGTAACTTCCCATGGACTTTCAAGCTTTCTAGATGTTGGGCAATTGGTGTTTCTCAGCATTTCTCTAAACAGCTGGCGTTCAAGCCCTTCAGTGTTGGAGATCACAATCTTTGTCTCCCCTTGGTAAGGCTATTTTTATGCTAATCCTTCCAAAAAAGGACAGCAGCAGTGAACATGGTCTGTTTCCTGGAGCACAGCTATGGGGTTTCCAACAGACCCTGGGGTTCTCTATTGGATGCCAATGGAAGAGGAACCTCATGACTCCTCTTGATGACACTTACCTTCCTCAGTAAAGCCTTTTCCTGAATTTATAGCACGTCACATTGCTGAATTTGTGCTCACTCACCATGCCATGGTATATATTTGTGGTTATGTGCAAAAATGTTTTTTGAAGAATATCCAAGAAACTGTTACCAGAGGTTAGGGACAGAGAAGGGTGATTTGTGTAGGTAAGGGGCTTTTTACTTCTGGTTTTCTACTCTTTTCATTAGAAAGTTGATTTTTAAATTGTTTCACCTTTTCCTTAACTTCTTTATTAGATTAGAAGTACAAAAATAATACAAGTTTATATAGAAGCATATAAAGAAAAAAATATTAATAATCTCTTCCCCCTCCAGTTCTTTACCTGTTCCCATTCCAGGTAATCCAAGTTAGAATTTGGTGTGTTTAATTCCATACCTTCCTCTATGTTCATGCAAACAGATACATACATAAATGGAAATTTTCTTTTTTCTTGAAAAAAAGTTTTACTATTCACATTACTTTGCAAATTATTTTCAATTTTATACCTTATTGACCATTATATATAATTTTAACTATTTTTTCATACCTGCATTATATTTCATAGTATGGATAATTTATTTTAGACTCCCCTAATAATGAATATTCTATATAATAAACATAGGGTAGACTACAGTGGGATTGCTGGATCAAAGGTTATACATATAATTATCTTTTTAAAGAGATTTGCCCAGAGTATTTTCTACAACGTTTAGCAATTCTTACTCCCACAAACAGTGTATGATTGTCTGTTTCTCTGCACTTTGGCCACACTGAAAGTAATTAATATTTAAAATGTTTCTTAAAGGTACTGGGTGAGAATGGCATATCATTATTTTTGATTTGTGTTTTTTGAATTAGTGAAGTTGAGCAGCTTTTCATATATTAATTGATTGATTTGTATTTCTATTTAAAAGGAAGCAAGTTCAGGTAGTTTTTACAAATAATTCTGTGTTATTTCACAAAAGTAGATAGAAATTTCACCATTTTACAAATAATACATATGTTATGTCAAAATGGTAAGATTTCCCCAATTCATTTTATGCAGATAACATAATCATACTATCAAAATCTGGTAAACACAAAAAAAGAAAAGTAGACCTGTGGTTCTCAATCCTAGGAGCACAGTATATCCATTTGGGGAGCTTTTGAAAATGCTCATGCCTGAGCCCCATCTGAGAGTTTATGATTTATTTGACTTGGGGTATGGCCTGGGACTTAGTGTTTCTAATGTACTGCCGACCAATGTTACTTATTCAAATAATATCAGATTTTAAATGAAATACAAACAAATTGAATCAAATAATTTATTAAAGGAATAATACCCCATAATTTAGTAGAGTTTATTTTAGGAATATAAAAATAGTTTATTTTACCATTAGGAAATTTAGCAATATAATTCATTACCTCCAAAAATTGAAAGGGAAAGACTATATAGTTATATCAGTAGATGCATAAATGTTATTCAGTCAGCATTTCTAGGAAGATCTCTAAGTTCAGACTAGAAACCCATTACCATGATAAAATTACTTATTACAAACCTTAGAAACATTACTGTAAAGTGAGCCATAATGAAGTCATTGAATTCCCTTTAAAGTCAGGATCAAGTCAGGGATGCTTATTTTAATCAATAGTAAATATTTTGAAGATCTGGCGAATTCACTAAGACCATGAACAACTGATATACATTTTGGGAGTAAAGAGACATGTACAATCCAATTATGTAACTGTATACCTAGAAAATCCAAAAAACTATAAGAAAATTAGTGTTTACAAGATAATTTCATAAGGCAAATGAATAAACTGTAACTATAGAAAATAAATAACTTTTCTTTATGCTAATAACAAACAATTTGGAAAACCAAATGGAAAATAATATCATACCCATAATAAATACAAAAATGCAAAATACCTAAGGTTATATTTAATAAAGAAAATATAGGACTTCTGTGAAGACAGCTATAACATTTTCTTGAAACACTTAAAATAAATCTCCCAAAGTGGAGAGCCATCTCAAGTTCCCATATAAAAAGAATATTCTAAAAATGTCAATTCATCCCAAGTTCCTATGCAAATATAATGCAACTAAAAAAAAAAAAAAAAACAAAAACAATACGACATCTTCAATGTTGTTGTTTTTTTAAATTGACACCAGATGAAATTGTTGTTTAAGTTCAAATGGAGAAATGAGTGCCTGAAAATATTTAAGAAACCTATGAAAATAAGAGTGCTTCATGGGGATTAGTTTTGCCATATTAAAACAACTTGTAAAACCATCAGAATAAATAGGTGGATAGATGATAGGTAGATGATAGATGGATGGATGGATTTAAACCTGAACGCATAATCAAGTCCAGAAACAGAACTAAGTATATATACTAGAACCTAATATTTGACAAATATTGTCTTTTAATTCTGAGTAGAAATGATGCTTTTTAAAATATGATGGTCCTGGCATAATTTGCTATCCATATGGAGAAAAATAAATATATACCCCTATCTCACAACACATACAAAAATAAATTCAAAATGGAATGATGATATAAATGTCAAAAAATGAAATACATTATTCTTAGAAGAAAGTTTAGTGTTTTTCTTCCATCTTAAGCAAGAGACGAAATATAGATGTCATTAGTGAAATTTTCACAGATTTTGCTAGTTAATCGTTTAAAACTCATGTTCTGCAAAAATAAAATAAAAACCATAAATAATGTATAAAGACAACAAACTGAGAAAATATTTGTAATACTTAATAGAAGATTGCTATCCCTAATGAACAAAAACCTCAATAAAAAATGAAAGGTAAAAGGCAAATATTCTAAAAGAAAAATGGGCAAATTATATTAAGAAACAACTCACAGAACAGGAAATGATATAATTCTTTGAAGTTTTGAAGCCATGTATTTGCATTACTTACAATATGAAAAAATCACACTATAATGTTGGGTTTTTAATCATGACATTAATGATACAAATGTACATATTTCAGAGCATATGGCTTATGCTAGATCCGGTCCTTCATTTAAGTCTGATATTCTAGAATGTGTAATAGGAACCTGGGGACAAGACACTGATCAAAGAGAAGTCTGGCAGTTTTAATTTTGATCTTTGAATTTTTGACAATATGAAAAGTTAAGACATATGAAAAATTTTCTATTACTATGTTTTAAAGCCTCCCTAATCATACCAACTGTTTATTGAACACTTACTACATGCGTAGCCCACAAGACTATACATGCGTTATCTCATTTAATCCTCAGAACAACTTACAAGATAGGTGTAATTAGTATCTGCATATTAAGTATAGGAAATTGAGGTTCAGAGAAAATATGTAACTTGCCCAGTGTCGCTTACTGGTGAAACTATAGCCCATTTTCCTACCTTTTTAACTGCCTGTGTTGTAAATGACAACCAAGTGGAAACTAAAGCATTTCTAAGCCTGGGTCTGTGAACTGTTTATACATCAGTGCTTCTTTACATTTTTCCCCCTCATTTATCTCTCTGGGAATTTGATAAAATGTGTGGACCTACTGTTGAAAAAAACTGCAAGCACACACACACACACACACACACACACACACACACATGCACACACACATGCACAACTTGGCACACAATTTCCAGAAAATCATGGACCCTCAGAAGCCCATCCTGGATCCCTGTGTTGTGGACCTCTGTTCCACCCAATGGAGACCAGGAGAGCTGGAATCATTGATCTCATGATTCATGCAAAAGTATAACAGTATAGAGCGAACTGTATTGACCTACTTTTTGAACCTCATATCTGCCTTATTTTTATGTGAATATGCATTAAAGTGGTAGTTTTTAGTTAATTATTAAAATGATTTAGGGGAAAAATGAGCCGCTAGAGAAGAAATAAAATAATCTGTGTGCTAGATCTCTATTTACCTAGAAATGCTGTGGAGCAATCTGTAAATTTGTTATGAAGGCATTTGTTATTAATAGTAATGTCAGGAACACAAAATACTTTTGTTGTAACTGTGTCACTACACACACATTAATTTTTTCTTCACACAGTTCTGCTCCAAAGAGTCCTCTTAAAGGAATGGCTTCACCTACCTTTATATCCAGTTTACCCAAGGATTTACTCACCAGGCCTTAATCCAGGTCTTAAAATCTGTAATGGGTTCTTATACAAGCCAGATGCTGTAATAATGCATTTGGCGTATGTACCATATTCTTGTTAAATCTATAGGGCAGCTACTTTGAAGATTTTTTGCCATTTTAAGAAAAATAACACCTTATAACCTCATCAGTTATGATGGTTCCATTACTGACAGATGGGGCATACAGCCAGTAACTGCATAACATGTACAAGTAAGTTTGATTAGCCAAAATGTCTTCTCCACTGAACTCTAATACCTAGGTTGTGGCTAGTCATATAATAGATAAGAAAATATAGAATAGTATGATATTCTTGTTGAGAGTGAATAATGGTAAAAGCTCCTCAAAGCAGTGACAGAAATGTGAATTATTGGAAATGATGGGATTTTAAGAAGTGTATAGGTAGTAGTGGATCCATTTTGGTTAATAGAACTGATGAAAATAGAGACGTGATGAATAGGCATCAATTAAATAGTCTCTTAGTTTTTGTTTTTGCTTTTTTTTCTTTACACCTGTATATCTTGTCAATAAACTCAGCTAAAACTTTTCTTCAGCAGTCCTCTCATATATCAATGAAAATCCTTTGACCTTGTGATTGCACACTGATATGAAAGCATACAAAGAAATAGTCATAATCCTAGAATGAAGTATTCACAGTAAAACCATTACTGCATCTTATATGGATTCTTACTGCATGTGGTTTGTCTGTGTCTTGGCTGGGATTGTTTGTGACATGGTCGTCTACTTGGAAGTTAAAGATGAAAGTGCCTTATTTCTGCCTTATGGTAGCTGACATTTATGTGCACCAGAGGATTTTATTTTTTAAAATGTACCTGTTTGCCAGAATTTCAGTGTCACAGCTTCTAATTACCTTGACTTATGCCCTCATAATACTTTCACTGGTGAAACACTCTAAATTTATTGTATAGCCCAATCAATTTTATATTTATTTTGGATCTAAAAATAATCTCATTATATTGAGGAAACCTTAATATAGAAAGTCACATTCAAGTCTCTTTCCAATAAGTCATTATTTATAGTCATTAAATCACCTCTTGGCTTCCTAGGTTGATGTCACTCTTAGAGTAGACTGGGTAGTGCATTCCTTTGGCAAAGGGAGCATGATAAATGAGTATGTTACATGGAGGATTTTAAAAATATAGTCTTAAATTCTCACATTCCTATTTTGCTAAAAAAAGTCTATGGAGCTTTCTCATTTTCTAGGGAGGGAAGTTTTTTTTTCTTTTTTTTTGGGGGGGGGGATTATTGGATTAAACGTGTGACTGGACTCCATAGGTTGCAGGTGGCTGCTGTCTTGATCACAGATCCGTACGTGGTTTTCCCTAATCAAAAGCTCCTGTATAATATAACTTCATGAATAGGTGACTCGTTTCATGTCAGCACCAGACAAAACAACCAGATTTTGATGCACTTATGTGAAGGGATAGCCATTATTTTCCTCTCCAAATTTGATCGTAGGCAAATACCATTGCTGCGAAGCTTCCTATTCAACTCTATCACCTTTTCTTTTTTGGGGGGGCATAGTAATTGTCCTCTTGCATGAAAATACTCTTACTCCACTAAGCAAAAGCTGATAAAAAGCAGCTTTCTAGTAGTATGACTATTTGGATAGATCTTCCTAATTGTTATCGGTGTGAGGTCAGACAACTGAAATGAAAACACCCTGTGTGTGTGTGCATGTGTGTTTGTGTGTGTGTGTTTCCAGGCTTGAGAAGTGTAAAAGATCCTTTACATTCTTAAAGTAGATTTGCTGCAATAAGGAAATAGTAAGAAGATGACAAAATGAACTCTGGGCTATATTTCTAAATGTATAAAGAAATATAGCCCATAGTTCATGACCCAAAATTTCCACTCTGCCCTGTAGTCTTAATGAACTTTTTCTCCAATGAAATGCCTCCAAAACTGCCCGGGTTTGTTTCTACTATTCTGTGAATTAACTGCGCATGTTATTTTAAACTGATGGTCAAACTCTGTTGTGTGCTGCGTGAATCGAACTGATTTCTACATCAAGTTGAAGCTAAACATATGAAATGCAGTGCTCTACTTCCAACAGTATACACTCGCTGGCTTCCTTCTTCATCCACTGAATTTTAGGAATAGTAATAAATGGTAGTAATGATGAATAAGACATGTGTGAAAAGTGCTCTAAACCAGGGATCAAGAGACTAATTCTCTGATCCTGGCTTTGCCACTAACTAGTTGGGTGACCTATGGCAAGTCACTGCCCCTCTCTTGGCCCTTTATTATTTCTGGAAAATAAGAGATTTGGATTCTTTACGTTCCCTTTTCTCCCTAAATATCTGTGATCTATTGTTTTAAGACTCCCTGTGTCAGACAATAACATTTATTATGAAGCATTGCTTTTCATCCTCTTTAGAAAATTCTTTTCAATTAACACGGAATTATAGAAGCCATTTCGAAGTCCTCTGTTCTTTTTTGCCATCTTGAGAAACAAGTCAGCATTGAAGGATGATAATATCTACATCTTCCTTTAACTTGCAACTCTTTAGCAGTGCTGTAATAAATAAGCTGACAGAATTTATTGACAAAAGAAGAGAAGTTCATTGTATGAGTTCATCTTTCTTCCTGTGATACATTAATGTTCTTCAATAAAGACCATTCAGTTTTGTTTTCACATTTCAGGAGAGAAGTTTAGGACATGTTTAACGTTTGTTTTTAGTAAGTCAGAATCAGAGGAATCTACAAAAAACACAGAAGGGAATTTAAAAAATAAGGAAATCCCTAACCTAAAGGAAGGGAGATATATGGTGGAGATACTTGTTACTCAACGCAAGAAAGCAAAGGATTCATTTTTTTTCCTCACTTTTGTTTCCAGATTCCTTTAATTATAGTACCTCCCAAAGATAATCTATGCAAGCCGGCATTGGGAGGACATAAAGTTAAGGCCTTTCGGTGATAAAGGTAAGACAAGGGAAAGAAGTTTAATCTATGTGGCTGAGGTTTATAGGTTAGTTTTTTCATTCGTTCATTCATTCATCCATCGAATATATCCAGTATATCTATATGCCAGGCACTATCCTTTGACCTATATACAGTTCCTATCAATCAGTGTGTTTCCCCCTCTTTTTAAAATTTATGAGATGTGTATCATGCTATTAGTGTATAATAGATAACTAGACAAATATCTTTGTGCTCACCACTAAGCTTTATCATTTTTAAATATTAGATTCATATATTTTTTTAAAGAAAAAAAATATTAGAGATACCCTTTCTGTTCCTATTGCCTTCACTTATTCTCATGAGGTAAGTGGCATCCTTCATTTGATATATTTTCATACATTTTCTACATATGCATTTATCCATGTATACCAATTATACCCATGTATACCAATTTATGAGTGATTTGCATGTTTTTAAATTCTACATAAATTGCATATACAAACTGCCATTGTAACTGTATCTGTCATTCTGCAGCCTGATTTTTTTTTTGCTCAAACTTATGTTTTTGAGCTTAAATCTATGTTAATACAAGTAGCTCTACTTCTTGCATTTTAATTGCTATACACTGTTCCATTGTTTGAATATTCCACAGTTTGCCTGCTCTCTTGTTTGTGCACTTTTAGATTCTTTCTATTTTTTAGGTACCACTAACAGCTCCACAAGAAAAGGAAAAAAATATTGTAGGGCTATTCTTATAAAAATGTATGAGTATTTATGTAGTTCTGTATCTAGGACTAGTATTGTTGGGTCAAAGGGTATATTCGTCTTCAAATTTACTGGATAATGTCAATTTGTTATCCAAATAATGTGTATGCAATTGACATTCATATCAGTAATGTTTGAGTGTTATCATTGCTCCACAACTTTGTCAACAAATGAGGGCTTAGTGTTGTTTTATATTTTCTAGCAATTATGTATTTCACTGAAGGTTTCAAATTTATTGATATTATATTGTTCATAATATTTTACTATTGTTTAACTCTATTTTCTCTGTAGTTATATTGTTTATGTGTGACTTATGTTCTTCTTGATTAGTCTTGTTAAGCTTTTCTATCAGTCTTTTTTTTAAAAAGAACCAGATTTTGGTTTCGTTAATTCTCTATATTGTTTGTTTTCTATTCCATTATGCCCTTCTGTTATCTTTTTACCTTACTTTGATTTTTCTACAGGTGTATTCTCTTATGATTATACATGTTTCTTGACTTTAATGAATGCATTTACTGCTATAAATATGCCCCAAATACCATTTTAGCTGCATCCCACAAGTTTTGACAAGTAGTACTTCCAGTGGTAAATTCTAAATGTTTTGTATTTCTCATCGTCAGTCCTTTATAATTTTAGTCTCATCACTCCTTTGTGACCTGACTCCTAAGAACTGATTTTTGCTTTCAGTTTTGGAGCCTTGAAGCCATATGCTTTCAGCTTTGCACGCTCCATTGCATTTCAGTTTTGCTTCTGATGAATGAATATGCTTATCTTCTTTTTGATTCTAGCTATACCTTTCTGGTTTTCTTGTATTTGTCTATCAATGCTATATTTTCATGAATCTTTTGCACCATCATCACTGCAGGACACTTTTTTTTTTTTTTTGTCTTTTTCCGTGTCCGGCAACGGATCGCAACCCTCAGTGTTGCCCCCGTACCGGACCGGGGACCGGCAA
>NW_007727452.1:253929-277051 GCF_000696425.1 Galeopterus variegatus | reverse complement strand
GGGAGCGCCGCCGCGCTTCCCAAGCGGCGCACTTATCCAGTGCGCCACCGGGCCGGCCCACTGCAGGACACTTTTGTCCTCTTTAGCTTTACAGATTACTCGCATTTCTCAGACATTATTAGGATGGGAAACTAGAAAACAGGGAGTCAATGTCTGTACTTAAGACTGTACAGCATGCTGACTAACAGTGAGGGGAGTACTGAGTTATGTAGATAATTGGTGTAAGCATTAACAAATATTAGAATGGATGTGCAGAATGAAAGAGAAATGATAATTTACCTTGACAATACAGTTAATAGTTCCATGTCCCCACTTCCCAACAGAAGTTAATTTAAGCCAATTTAGATTGAGGTAGAACTTCCTCTCTGCACAGCTATTTAGTCAGACATTACAGAAATCACCTGTAGAAGGACCATTCTAATCTACAGATAGGGACACACCTGTGCAACTGCAATTCAAAAGATGTAACTGAAGTGTGGATGAAACTTAGGCTTCCATTTCTCCCTTGTAGTTTGCTTTTGGCCCTTTGAAAAAGTAGGAGATTTGTCTGTTTGAGAGTGCTCTTCCTTTTAGAATGATCTGCTGGGTATTTGTAGGACAAACTTGGCAAAATGTTTTGGAAATAAACATAGTAAAGTTTCTGGGAGGAAATTGAATTGCTAGTAGAAAAGATGAATTCTGTGCTCAAATTTGTCCTGTTTATGTTTGTGGCCTAATTCCCATATCTTTCTCCTCCCTCATTTCTCTTTTTCTTCCCATTTTAATTTGTTGTCCCTGTTGCTTAGTGACTGTGGTTGAGTTGGAGGGGGTAGAAACTGAAAAACAATATATTTATTGGCAGAAGCTAACAATTTTTAAAAAGCAGGATTTTTAGGGGGAGAATATTTGGACTTTTGGCCTTGATGAGAAATTAAATGTTATGCATTTAAAAACAATAAAAAGAAAATACAGAATGTTTGGCATCATAGAAAAAAATCCCATACTTAACCAGTTTTGAAACAGAAAGTATTCCATAATGATTAAATCTTTCTTTTTATTGTATACCTCTTTTTCTTTCTCAAAATGATATTCTGTGACTGTGATGGTTAATTTTATGTGTCAACTGGACTGGGGCATGGAGTGCCCAGATACATTGTCAAACATTATTCTGGGTGTGTCTGTGAGGGTGTTTTGGATGAGATTAACATTTGAATCAGCAGACTGTTGTGGGTGGCTTCATCCAGTCAATTGAAGGCCTGAATAGAACAAAAAGGCTGACTGTCGGGCTGCATCACAGATCCTGCTACTCTGTCCTGTGCAGGCTGTAAGTCAGGTAAGTGAAAGAAAAATCGGGTAGCAGCTGGCAAAGTTGACATGCTTTATTTCAGATGTGAATTCCACCACCAACGGTTCAAAGCCATTTTCTTATATACCAAAGTACACAATAGTGGCAGCGAGCCAAGGGGTACATGGGCACACATGCACACTGACACTGCTCTTATGTAACTTGTTTACAATGGATACGCTGAATCATACACAGCCAGATATGAGGTGAGGGGGCCTGACTAAACTAACTCCATTTTCCTTACATTGACCATCCTTGAGTAAAGGAAAACTCTTGCCAATCTGATTGAGCTAGGACATTGGTCTTTTCTTGTCTTCAGACTCGAACTGAAACATTGGCTTTCCTTGTGTCTCAAGCCTGCTGGCTTTTGGACTAGAACTTGCACCTTTGGCTCTTCTGGTTCTCAGGCCTATGGACTCTGACTGGAACTACACCGTCAGCTTTTCTGGGTCTCCAGCTTGCTGACTGCAGTTCTTTGGATTTCTTCGCCTTCTAAATCATGTGAGCCAATTTCTTATAATAAATCTCTCTCTTTGTCTCTCATCTCTCTCTCGCTCTCTCTTTGTTTCTCTGGAGAACTGTGACTAATAGAGCTGCTTATTGAAAGTATAATTTAACAGTAAAGAACTTGAAATAAAGTCTTTAAACTCTGTTGGAAAATAAATGAAAAGTCCAGGAACAAGGGCACTCAAAAAGATTTATTCTAGGATATAAACTGAGGGCAAATCCCTAAGGATCAAAATAAAGTACATATTCTAGGAAAGAACAATTCCTCTGCCTCATTTTTGAGAAGTGTCCTTCTGCCATTATTCTAAACAATTTAATGAACCAACAATCACTAAATCAAATAAACATCAGGAACTCCTACTCTTATTTCCCCCAGAATGTAAAATTATTTGCATAACACGTGCAACATGGATACTTAATCAAATATCCTCATTTCCACTCAAGATAATACTTTTCTAATTGTAAAAGTAGTACAAGCTAATGCAAGAAAGTACAGAACATATTTAAAAGAATAGGGACTACAACTAACAATGATTGATAATCCCACTGCCCAGAGGTTATGACTTTTGACAGTTTAGGGTATTTTTCTTGCCTTTTTTATGCATTTATCTTACAAAATTGAGCTTAAACTCTGTACACAATTTCATGCCTGACATGTTAATGTGATATTACATTTTAAGTGTTATTTTCTAACATTTAACATAATAACAATAAAAGTTTTCAAATGGTTGCATGTTAGGCCTTTTAGTGGATGGGCACAATTTAATGATTCCCTTGAAGGACATACAAGTTGTTTCCAGTGATTTTACTATTATAAATACTGTTGTGATGTGATTTGCCCTTAAAGTTTTTATATATTTTCTTAGGATAATATGCTAAAACAGGTATTATTAGATTAAAGGGTATAAATATTTTAATATCCTTGATACTGTTGTGCTTACTTTACAGACCATTGCATTAGTTTATATACCTTTTAGCAACTTATGAGAGCATTCATTTTATTCAACTCTTGTCAATATTGAGTGCTATCAATTTAAAAATTCTTAGCCAATTTGATTAAAATAAAATGATTTATTGATTTAATTTGCCTGTCTTTGGTTTCTAGAAAGTATGAATCTTTTATTCTACATTTATTGATCTTTACATATCTTCTGTGAATTGTTCTTATTTTTTAAACAGCTTTATTGAAATATCATTTACATGCCATGAAATCACTCCTTCAAAGAATACAATTCAATGGCTTGTTGATATATCTATCACATTTTTTAAAAAAATTGGCTATAATATAAGTGATATAAAATTTGCCATTTTAGCCATTGTTAAGTGTCCAATTCAATGACATTAATTACATTCACATGTTGTGCAGTAATCCCCACTATAACATCAACCATCCTACTTGCAAATTTTTTTCATCACTCAAATGGAAATTCTGTAAACATTAAGCAATAATTTCCCATTGCCCCTCCTGCCAGCCACTGGTAACCTCCAATCTATTTTCTGTCTCTGTGAATTTTCCTGTCTAGGTACCTTATATAATTGGAATCATATGATATTTGTCCTTTTTTGTATGGCTTATTTCACTTAGCATAATGTTTTCAAGGTTCATCCATGTCACATGTGTCAGAATTTCATTTCTTCTTAAGACTAAATAGCATTGCATTGTATGTATATACCACATTTTGCTTATCTATTCAACTGTTTATGGACCCTTGGGTTATTTCCACCTTTTGGGTATTGTGTGTAATTCTGCAATGAACATTGGCATACACATATCTGTTCAAGTCCCTGCTTTCAAATCCTTTGGCTATGTACCTAAGAATGGAATTGTTGGATTACATGGTAATTCTATGCTTAGCTTTTTTAGGAACCATAAAACTTTTCTTCAGTGGCCGCACCATTTTACATTTCCACCAGAAAAATACAAGTGTTCAAATTTCTCTATGTCCTCACCAACACTTGTTATTTTTTGTTTTTTGATAATAGACATCCTGTAGGGTATAGGTAATATCTCATTGTGGTTTTGATTTTCATTTCTCTAATAACTAATGATGTTGAGCATCTTTTCATGTGCTTACTGGCCATTCATATAGCTTCTTTGGAGAAATGTTTATTTAAATGCTTTGCCCAATTTTGAATTTGGTTTTTTTGTTGTTGATGAGTCATAAGAGTTCTTTTTTAAAAAAAAAATATATTCTCAATATTACTTTTTAGTAAGATTTATGATTTTTGAGTATTTTCCCCCATTCTGTGGGTTTTTTCACTTTCTTGATAGTGTTTTTTGATGCATAAAAGGTTTTAATTTTGATGAAGTCCAATATTCTAATTTTTTCTTTTATTGCCTGTGTTTTTGATGTCACGTCCAAGAAATATCTTTCAGATCCAATTTCATAAAAATTTTCCCTAAGTTTTCTTCTAAGGATTTTATAGTTTTAGCTCTTAAAATTGAGTCTTTAGTCCATTTTGATTTAATGGTTGTATATGACATAAGATAAAGGTTTAACTTCATTCTTTTGCATGTGAATATCCAGTTTTCCCAGGACCATTTTTTTGAAAAGACTGTCATTTCTCCACTGAATGGTTTTGGAGCCCTTGCTGAAAACCAATAGGCTGTATATTTGAGGGTTTGTATGTGGGCTGTCTATTATAATCCATTGGTCTATATTTCTGTTCTTATGACAGTCCCATACTGTTTTGATTACCATAGCTTTGTAGTAAGTTTTGAAATTTGGAAGTGTGAGTCTATCAACTTTGCTTTTCTTTTTCAAGATAGTTTTGTCTATTTGAGGTCCTTTTAGATTTCACATGAATTTTAGGATAAATTTTCTATTTCTGTTAAAAAATGCTGTTGAGATTTTGATAGGAATTGCATTGACTCTGAATAATATTGTAATCTTAATATTAAATCTTCCAATACATAAACATCAGTTGTCTTTCCATTTATTTAGGTATAACTTAATTACTTTCAGCAATATTTTGTAGTTTTCAGTGTAGAACTCTTTCACCTCCTTGGTTAAATATATTCCTAAATATTTTATTCCAAAAGGTTCTGTTATAAATACTCAAAAAATTTTTTTTTTCAGATTATTCATAGTTAGTATAAGAAATTCAACCAATATTGGCATTTTAGTTTGTATCTTGTAACTTTGCTGAATTTGTTTATTAGTTCTAACAAAATTTTTTTGTTTGGAAACTTTAGGATTTTCTACATATAAGCATATGTCATCTGCAAACAAAAATTTTACGTTTTTCGTTCCAATTTGGATGTGTTTTTTATTTATTTTCCTTGCCCAAATTCTAGTTAGAGCTTCCAGTACTGTGTTGAATAGAAGTGGCAAAAGTGGGCATCTTTTTTTCTTTGTTCCTTTTCTTAGAGGAAAAGTTTTCAGTTTTTCACCAATGAATATGATGATACCTGTGAGTTTTTCATATATGGCTTTTATCATGTTGAGGAAATTTCCTTCTTTTCTTAGTGTACTGAATACTTTTATCATAAAAGATGTTGGATTTTGTCAAATGCTTTTTCTGCATCAATTCAGATGGTCATGTAGTTCTTTTTCTTCATTCTCTGAATGTGGTATTAGAAACTTTTCCCACTTTCTGTTTGCCTTTTAATTTTGTTCCTGTTAATATACATTTTATTTATGTTTTGAAATCTATTTTTTTCCTCTGAGAATTAGAAAGTCCTTCTCCTTTTCAAGATCAATTATATATGTCAACCTAAATAAGAAACCAAGAAAGTGACTCTCTAGAGAATAATGAGTTTAATCGGGAATAAGCAAGATTTGCAAAGCTGAGATATGTGGGCTATGGGGACCATAGTCATATCCAAAGAGGTTGAGGTAAGGGGATACTTTTAAAGGCAAAAGGGAAAAGTACACATAATTGTTTTGAAGCAAAGAGAACATTGGTTATAGGGGCCTATTGCAGAACTTGATGCCAGTTCATTAGTGGAGACAGTGTCAAGCAAGTGTTCTTGTACTTCCAACTAGCTGTCCTTGTGATTCATGTAGCAAGCTGCAGTTTGAAAAGTCATTGGCAAAAGTTCTAGTTATGGGCATAGCACATAAGACCCCTCTGAGAGTCTCTGTAATATTTTCATCATAGGGCATGTATGCATGAGATCCCTCCCTTCTCAGCCTCCCAGCTTTATTTAATTTTTGTTAGGATGTGACACAAGTGACCCCATTTGATTCTGACAACTTCCACATATATATTTACATTTTATTCTAGGTGTTATAGTTTCACTTTTCATATTTCATTTTTTAAACTATGTGGAATTATTTTACGTATGGTATGTGGTAAGGATCCCACCTGATTTCTTTATAAATTGTGAGCATAAGTTCCTGACATTTTTTGTTTAGTAACTCTCATCTTACCCATTGGTTTTGAGTGATTCCCTTTATCTTAAATTTGACTGTTATTCCAGTGTCTTATTTGGCCTGTCAATTCTGTTCCAATGACATGCCTGGCAATTCCTTCACCTATACAGCTCACTTTTAAAGTGTACATGTAGTAAACTGAATTATTCTAAGTGTTTATTTCCTCCCCAGTAATAAGATTATATATTCACATCTTTTCCCATGAACTTTGTAGTGCCCTCCCATTTTGATTTTGGGCTTGGCCATGTGACTTGCTTTGGCCAATATGATTTTGGGAAGTGTGATGCAAATAGAGACTTGAAAAGTGCTTCCTGATTTGGGCTTACTCTCTTTAAGTTCTGCAATTGCCATGGGAAATACATGTCTAGGCTACCTTGCTAGACCTAGGAGGAGGATGAAAAACATATACAGAAGAGTTGTCTCGGCCAAGCCACCCCAGCTAGACTTAGCCTACCTAGGTTAGCGGACTCTTACTCAATTTACAGGATGTTTAAGAAATCCCAGTCAACATCCATAAAGCTGAATAGCCTAGACTGTTCTAGATTAGCCGTGCCCTAACTGACTCACAAGTCATGTGAGCTAAAAAAAAATCACTAAGATTTTGTGGTTACTTATTATATAGCAATAACTAACAAATACAATAATACTTTTTGATATATGGTAGGATTTCAATCCATTTTGCATATCTATTATTTTGTAAAAGTATTTTATAGCTATTCTTAGCTATTTATGCTGGTTTACTTAATAATGTAATTATTTGTGTACATGTCTTATATTACACCTTGACCATGTCTAACTCTAAGAGATCTTTGAAAGCAGACACTAATTTATTCATCTTTAGAAGCATCCATCACAATATCCAGCTCAGAATTTCTTTGCTCATAGTGATATTCAGCACCCAGTCACTGCTGACTTAAATTGAATAACTATGAAACAAGTTTTGGAAGCATATACTGAATCCCTACATTCCCATTTACTTAATTACCTATAATGAAATTTAGAATGTTTGGTATTATATAGATGCAACCTATATTTAGATTGCTTTATTTTATTCTGTAGTCTCTTCTGCATTGTAGCAATAATTATTACAATTTATATCAAATGGCTTATTCTACTTTGGGTAGTGATAGTATTCATAATATAGAAGCTATGTAATCAGTTTTCATACGTCTTTATTTTTCAGTTTTACTTTAGGTCACTCTCCTTCCAACTTACTCTGGAATCTCCCTTACTTTCCTTATTTTTATTACAAGAAATGAAGTAATACTTGGCTATATATGGTGGTGTTTGAAGCAGGTGGACAACACTGATTCGCACAAGTAAGTAACAATGTTTGCAGATTTTCATGGGGTTTTTGTGACCTCATGTGTTATGCTTTTGAATAATCGCAGAGTAGATTCATTATACATAACTTATGATTGGGAGTCAAAATTGCCTGGCTTTTGATTTTGCTTGAGGAAAAAATAGTAATGGGTGGAGGGGAATACCAGGGCCTAGTGAATATACCACCAATGTAATTCTGATTAATTTTCTTGAGTGAGAATACATTTTTTTACTTTACTATCAGGGTTTGCTGGAACTGTCTTCCCCTTAATATTTATCCCACTAGAGATCTTATTAATGGTACTTTATCTTTTGGCTGCACCTTTCCCTCTTTCCATCTGTTTGTGGGGCATTTTAATAGCCTCTACAGATCTCCGCTACGACTAAGTGTTTTCTGAGGCAGCCTATGATAGATGGTTCTGCTATTGTGTTTAATCATTTCCATTAAATATTATACTAAAACTGAATTATGATGAAATTAAATAAAAGAATAATATATTGCATTGATTTTCATTTAGAAAACCTCATTAATTTATGTTTGCATTTAATAAAACTAACCTCTTAAATCATTTGTCCAAAGTTTAAAAAACATATGTTTCCCAGAAAGAAAAGGAGTTAGAGAAGAGTAACTAAATTGCTAGTATGATGACAACACTTTTGAGACATTCTGGTCTTGTGTTTTAGGATGTGTGAGAAGCATGTAACTTCCCTAATTTTCATTCAGTTAAGCTTTTCTCAGAACCTCGTGCAGGTCATATGACCTTGTCCAAGTCACATAATATCTATGAGCATCTGCTTTTTAAAGTTTTTATTTTACAAACCAATTATCTTATCCTGTACATGGTAAAGGGAGGTAGGTGTACTACTTTAATAATGATTCTCCTGGGGTATTTATAGTACGATTATTATGAAAGTATATGTTAAAACAGAGTCATTATGCCACTCTCCTCCTATCTCTTGAGTCATACAAGTATACCAGCCTCTGTGTAATGAATATAAATGGCCTCTCAATATTGCCTACATCTGACTGCATATGTGGTGAAACAGTGCCTGTAGCACAGTGTATATCATATAAATAAATATTCAATAAATGCTTATTGTGCTGGAATTTCATGTCCCTAAAAATAATTCTCTAATGAGAAGATTAGGTACCTGGTTAGATATATGAGCACTGGCAATAATATTTTCATAAATTGTTACTAAAACTATTCAAATAACAAAGCATATATCTATTATTTGTTATTCATATAGTCTACTGAGGAAAACACATCTGTAAGTAGTAAAGATCATACAATGTTTCTACCTTGAGCTGAAAAGGCAAATCCATCGATGAAGTAATTATTGGAATAGTGGAAGGAAAATCCTGTCGTTGAGGCACTTATAAATTTTGATGATGGCATTGATTTAAAAAACCAAACAGCATGTTTCTTGCTTGTTTTTCTCCAAAATGGTTGCCCTGTTGAGAGCACAAACAATTGCAATTTCCCTTGGCTTCTTTAATCTGCTCACACACCTACTCATACCCTTCAACCATTAATGATTTTTCTTCTCTTTCCATTCTTAATGCAGAATAATATGCCTACTTTTAAGATTTACCATAAAAGGAGAAAGAATCTGACGTGCATGCCAGGTTATGATGTTCTGATGGAAAAGAATGGGTCAGGGTCAAGAGCATGGCAATAAGAGATGTTACCCAAAAACCCAGAGCCAGGGAAGAAGTAGAGTTCTAATCCAAAAGGAGAAGTAACAAGTCAAATCAAGGGACACATAAGCAGTGTTCATCATGGATGTCAGAATAGAGAGAAGCTTTATTAAATGGGCACTTCCCAATATCCCCAAACCCTTAGGCTTTTGGCTCCTTCTGTAAGTATGGCAGACCAGTGACCTCACTTCTGAGTTGATGGTTCAATAAAAATCAGAAGTGGTGCTCTATATAAGATTCTTCAATGGGGTGTTGGGTCTCTGGCATCAGATGACAATCCTGGAAACCTGGATACAGAGACCAACAGAAAGTAAGAATGATCTATTCTAACTTTTTGCTTCTTGGGGGCTTCCTGCTACCTTTCCTTTCTTATGGGAGGAGTGCGTCATGTAGAAGTGTTTCAATGGTGGAGAAACTTTAGGTTGTTTTACAATATTTGCATATGGGATAGTCTGCATATGGGATATTCCATAATGACATGGCTAGAACCTAACTTTCTGAAAAAGTACTTTCAGCTGGTCGTGAATTTTTGAAAAAGTACTTTCAGCTGGTCGTGAAGACAGTGCTGCTGAGTGGTCCTCATCAGAATGAGTATATTAGTCATCACATACCCAAGAGCAGTGGTGCACAGGTTTACTGCGAAAGTGCTCAAAAATAGCAGCATATTCTGAGAACAATAATTATTGAATTCAGTATAATCTTCAGATAATTAGATAAGGAGTACCAGGGAAAAGAAAGAACAAAAGGAAAGATTGATAATGAGAAGACCACTTTTTGTCTTACTGCCAGTGATAAAGATGATTCCTGCTTTAGTTTATTTATTAATGTGTAAAACATCTGAGATATTACCTTTTCACTTTCAACAAATGGGGCTTTATTTTTTTTTCCCTTGCACATGGGCTTGTCCATTGTAGAGACATATCTGTGTGTAGAGACAATCTGTGTGGTTTCTACGTGCATAAAAAGTTAAAATTCTGGGGCTGGCCCGGTGGCGCACTGGATAGTGCGCCGCTTGGGAAGTGTGGCGGCGCTCCCGCCCGAGGGTTCGGATCCCACATACAGACCGGTTTCCGCTCACTGGCTGAGCGAGGCGCGGGAGCAACGCCGAGGGTTGCGATCCTGTTGCCGGTCCCCGGTCTGGTACGGGGGCAACACTGAGGGTTGTGATCCGTTGCCGGACACGGAAAAAAGACAAAAGACAAAAAAAAAAAAAAAAAAAAGTTAAAATTCTGGCCCATTATCCACAGTGTTTGGCGCGTGTGATGCCAAATCCATCTATTTGACAGTACCGGGGAAATGCTCCACTGCCTTCCACATCCTGTTCCTCCTGGCCTCACAGGCTGCTTGAGCACTGGAGTACTAGGTGCCCCTATTGATATCACTTCAGTTCCTCACCTTAGCAAAGGAGCAAGTGAGAGAAGCCACTTGTCACAACTCTTGGGTTCCCTCTGTTTAGTCTGTTAGTCTTCCAGATACTCTACAAGTCACAAGGGCAATGAGGAAAGCAAACTACCTTCATGATGTTATCCCTCCTGAAGCTATTAGCATCATAAAGGGGACCATCAAAATCTCAAGTCAAAAGAGTGGTTAATGATTGTTGCAGGCAGTAGTAGGGAGCTCTTTGGGGATGCAATTCTGTTATTGTAAGGAGTTTAGCTGTGCCAGGATCTGGCTAATTTAAATGAATGAGAACATTTGAAAAAGATGGATACATCTACAAGGATGGAGGAAGAACTAGAGAGATAAAAGTGGTAGGAGTAAATCCATTTGGGTAGGTGGGATAGTCAGAGTCAGACCACCCAGGGTTTTAATCTAGGCTCTGCTTCTTACTAGTTGTATGACTTTGGACAATGACTTAACCTTTTTGAGTCTCATCTGTGTAAAATGAGGCTAATATTATGTAACCCACAGTTTTCTATAAACTAGAAATGAGAAGCATGGAATATAGTGAGCCTTAATATATGGCACATTGGCTTATCTTAGAACATAGTATCCACAGGGCATGAGAGATGCCAGGGCAGGTACGTGGTCATCCTCAGGGTTATAGGATGCCTCGATAGGCTGGATTAAATAAGTGGTCAGGAGAGAGGAGGCCTTGAAGATGGAAGGAACGGCTCAAGCAAAGGTATATGGTATAATGAAAAGGAGTCACTTGGACCAGATTAAAAAATAGAGTTACAAAAAATCTGTTTCATGCAAGCAAATCACAAGAAAAAGAAAGAGGTTCTTTTAAAATCTGTTTTTAGACATTACTTTTTATGTTTACCATCCCTATTGCCAGGAGCCTGATAAAGTTGGAAGTACAATCGTTTTCTCAGGAAATAGTATGGGTGTTAATTAGACTGGTGTGAAGCTAGCGAATCTCACGTATCAGTGGGTCAATGGAAATTTTAGTCACTGCTACTTTGAGAGCATTCCTCAAACCATGAAGTTTGCAATTTTTTTTACATATTCGAAATAAGAAAACCTATTAGCTACAGAGCAAGCTATTAACAGGATTACTGTTAACAACACTTTCAGAAGTGGTGGAGGAATCATTTAAAGATTACTTCTGCTAACCCTAAAGGAAGAGAAGGAACATATGACATATTTCATTATTTGAATACACCTGTGCAGTGTTAGTGCAGTCTTGTATTACATCCTAAGATGCATGCTTAATGTTTTAAAGGCACTCTGGAATATATTACTGTCTATGAGTGTAGATAGAGGGAACTTAAAATGGTGCTTTTTACAATAACAGAATTTCACCTCCAAACAGCTCCCTACTAGTGCTTGCAATAATCATTAATCACTCTTTTTACTTGAGATTTTGATTGTCCATTTTAAAATGCTAATAGCTTCAGGGAAGATAATGTATTAAGCTATGAAGTACTGTTAATTCTTCAGTAAGAATTAATTTATCAGAACTTCTTTTGGAAAGAGGTTTCCAAGAAAGAATGAGGGGAGTGATCTGGTGGGAGTGAGTTTGATTCGCTGAGAGGGGTAAGGACATGCAGCATAAAGATACTCTGGGGATACCTGATGATGGTGCAAAAGTATCTGTGAATAGGGAAAAATAAAAAAAAACATGTGCCTGAAAGAAGAGTAATAAAGATTATGGGGAAAAGTTTAGCAAGCGATTATTACGTGCCAAACATTGGGTCAGGCACATTCAGTTTTATCTTTTTCTTATGCTGAAGTTAAGCTTTACTTACTTCACAATTTTGCCTAGAGCCGGCTATGTATATAGCTGTAGCTATTATTTTAAAAATATGTTCAATTATATCTTAAAGTTTTGATTCAATTTCTATTCATAGTCCTTGTCTTTGACCTTTCAAGTGTAAGGACGAGTAAAACAATAAGACCAAATTCCCTAAAGAACACCAGTAGGCTTTCCTTTAGGAAATGAATTAGAAAATATTGGATCAGTTGTATCCTTATGAAAGGGTAGCATTGCACTGTAATTTTTTTGCTGGCTATTTTAAAAGGGTCTTTTTCAAACCCTTCAAATCCTCCTGACCTATCTGCAAAGAGATGAAGATAATTATGGGTGTTACATTCCAGCCTAGGCATACATTTTAGTGCAAATTCAGGTTCAGTAATGAGAGTTTACTGCAGAAATATTAATCCTACTCTTTCAGCCTGTGCTTGTGTGTTTGGTGTTAGAGACACAAGAAAGGAATAATATTTGGCTTTGTAAAATGGACAAATGACACTTCTTATTGTGGGTTAAGATTTCTTTTAAGTTTAGTGCTTTAATGATTGACACTGCAGTCAAAACAAGTGATTTTCATTATCTTTTCTTCTTTCTCTAGAGCATAACAGCCCAGTAAGTAAAAATAAATAAGAAGAATGATTTGGTTTTATATGCATGAGAATAAGGCTTTAGCCAAAGAATTTCAGCCTTCCAGGCTGTGTTTTTTCACCTGTGCCTCTTCTGTGATTTCTGAAGTGATAAACTCACATATCCATAAGTCTCTGGATTAATTAGGATCTGCATGTATTAGTTTATAGAAAATCTATAGAGAAAATACAGTAAAGTGTATTTATTACACAAAATGTGTTAGCTGTGTATATGTGTGAGTATGACATCAGTTTAAAAAGGTAATAATTTTGTGCCAGTCAGCAGCAAAAGAGCATTTTTTTGTTCTTCAATGAATGGGGTGTTGGGAGAATAAATATGTTGGTGCCATGAATTGTATATGCCACCAAATTCATTTCAACCAAGTACAACATGTTTGACATGCATAGTACCATTTGGAAATGATTTTATTCATTTGTTTTCAAATCAATCAGCTTAATGGACTCGATCAATCATCGGTAGTTTGGAATTCATAATCTTAATTGGAATTCATAGTTGAAATTGTATTTTTGTGCAATTAAAATCTTCATTAGCTGAACAAATAGAATACGACAAACAGGCAGATTGTGAGGTGAGAAGAAAAGAGGAGGAAGGAAGTGAAAGAAAAAGCAGAGCTTCGCAGTAAAGTAAATGCTTTGAGGGAAGAGTGAAAGACACCCAAAGGGATAGAAATGTGTGATTCTGATAATACTTTCTTGGTATTTTATGTATGAATGATCACTTACTATCATGTCTTAGTATGCTGAAATTTTGGGAAACGATGTTTTTGAGGCCAAAATACACAGGAAAGTAATGATCACCAGGAGGGAACTTTGATCCTAAACCTGTAGAAGCACTCAACATCACCCTCATTTTAATCATGCAAGCTTGACAGGGAGACAAGAATCCAAGACTTTGACACAAGCTTCAACTGTCGAGCCCGAAAAGATGATGAATTACCATGAGTTTTCTCCACCACATAAGATCTCAGTGGAGACAGTGAGCTGTGAAGCTGCTTGCTGCACAGCTGAACTTGGGGCTCTCGACAGGCAGCTTGCCAAAAAAAAGCACCTACATGAAATCTTAACCATGACTGTCATCCAAAGTAAATGAGCATACTTCTCTTTATCTGGATTTCAATAGCATATAACTGAATCAGTTTATATTAAGGGATCTTTAAAAAAATGAATTATTTGGGAGAAGAAAGACAACAATAGGAGATGAATGATTTTTACTGAATTTTGCCAGGAAGTGATTTCTGGTCAGAGAAAACAATTTGTAATTTGGAGATTAATGGAGGTTCTATACTATTTCCTAATGGTATAATTTGTACTTTCCCACTCTCAAAAACATGGTATTATTTATAATAAAATAAAAAAAAATTCTTTGGAACACATGAAAGTGCTTTATAGCAATAATAATTAAAATTGAAGAATCCCCACCCCCCAAAATATGGAGCTCGTTTATTGTTTCTGCCTCAAGGAAAAGAATATTTTCATAAGTATAGGCAAAATCACAATTTATACAGCATAAAAGATGTGTCTTTTTCATAACCTTTCTAAACAATATTAGAGCAAAGACCAGTAGGGCTATGCAATTATTTTACTGCCATAAAAAGATTAGCATATAACCTTAACTAAATTTCAACCAGATTATTTATTTGAGTGAACACCTATCTTTGGGAGAGACATATGTAGTGATGTGAGGAAGGAGGAGGACACCTGCCTAGCAAGCTAGAAGTCCAAAATCAACCCTGGTGATCAATGTCGTGAGAGCCCAATTGCATCCATTTTGCCTGATTATAAAATATGACAGTATTATTAGATGAATGTTATTCATATACAAAATTGCGTGTAATATGCATAATGATTTTATGTGCCTCTGAGAATGCTTTCCTAAAATGATGGCAATATGCATGTTTTATATATGTGTATAGTCTCATTTCAGAGAGATCTACAGTCAGTGAAATAGAACAAAGATATTATCTCTATTTATCAACATATTTTCAGTATTAATTTGGAGGAAGTGTGTTTCTGACAAGTTACAATATATCTATTTGGATGGCTCTCAAACCCAAATATCCAGCCTAGACCACTCCACAGAATTTCAGTTCTGTATAGTCAACTGTTTACTGGGTATTTCTACTTGTCTATCCCACTGTTCCCTCAAATCATCATATCCAGCATGGAAATTGTGTATTTCTCTACCCAAGTTTGGTTTTCCTTTGCTAGTTCTGCCTGTGATGGCGATACAGACTTTTACATTCAATTTGCAACCACTTTCTGATGATTCTACCTCCTTAGCACTTTTCATATATGGCACCTCCTCTGTATCCTCACTGCTGCAACTTTAGTTCAGTCTCTGCTCATCTCTGCCAGCTGTTATACTTGTCTCCAATCTTCCCTTCGTCAAAATTATTCTGTCCACATTACTGCCTGAGTTACCTTTTATGGACGGCATATCTGATCATGTTACTTCTCTAACTAAAGTACTTCAATGAGAGTTCTAGACAAACACGTGTTTATCTGAGGCACTTCTTGAATCACACAGAATATGATAGTAAAAGCAACTAAAAAGTTTTAAAACCACGAGGAAAAAGAGAATGAGAAAAAACCCAGAAGACTTAGACATAAATACATATTTTGGAAAATAGAAAGTAAATGGATGAGAAGTAATTTATGTAACAGAGTAGAAAAAGATCTGTAGGTGGAGAAGTAAATCCTTTAACACAACAACAGAAAAGCTTAGGAAGCTTTAGGTTTAGAAAGTTAAGGCACTAGATAACTGAAGGTAGATTTACTGGTTTTGGGTAAATAGAAACGAGAAGGTTGGTTAGAAGTCTGGTTAAGTAGTAAGACCCCAGATCCCCTTAAGAAACTTACTTCCCTTTCTTTAGGCAATAGTCATGGAGTAGAATATATAGATTTTTCCAAAATTATTTGATACCTTAAAATACAAATGAATACATGTGAATTTTTTAATATAATTTCATTACAATGCACACTAAACTTATAATCATTTGATAGCCTGGGCAATTATGATTCTCTCTCACTGTTGTTCTCATGCAAGCTTTATGTGTGCCTTTCAGGCAGCACAGTGTGCAGAAAGTGGATTTTCAATAAATACATAATTGACCTTCAGTGAACAATGTGTGCAAATTGGCTTTTTTACTGAAGTGGAGTTTATGGGATGAGGGATTTCTAGAACTTGTAACTTGTAAAATCTTGGATTTTTATTGATGAGATATTTGAGATCCTACCAAATTGTAGCAGTTGGTGTTTGAAAAGGAGCAGCAGATGGAAACAATATATAAGGGGTGAGGATACAGAGACCTGGGAGAAGTGACAAACTGTGTAGGAAACATCCACTGCAGAATTACTTAGCAAATTTACAACATGCTTTGTATTTTGGTGGGTTGCAGAGAATGAATAGTGCAGCATAGAGATTGGATGCAGAAAATCCAGTCTCTGGGGAATGGAAAGATAATAAGGCTTAGATAAAAGGTAGGTGGGTTATAAAATAGGATGAAATTATGTGTCATATGAGCATAGTATGTGTTATGATTTTGAATTCTTTTCAATTTTCATATCTCTCTAGTGCCAACTTGGGAGACATATTATCATGACTGAATTGGAGACTTGACAGCATACCAGAAAGTGTCATTGTATATAGTTTGGAAGATGGAAATCATAATACGACTTTTTTTTTTTCACATAAGCACCCCAGGAAATTAACCTCCAAATACAACTGAGGAATAGGCACTGTTATGGCTTTTTTACAGATCAGTAAACTGATGAAATATGGTGAAGCTATGTAAGTAGAATTAAGATGTACAAGAAGACATACATTGAGCAGAAAATAAATTTGAGCCCTGCTTCTCAACTGTTGATATAACCAGAGACAGTTCTGTTCCAAACATGAGGTTCTATACAGGAGCATGAGGGGATTAGGAAGTAAAATCTGATGAGCATTTTTCCTGAAATATTACAGCTGTCATTCCCAGGGCCCTAGTCCTGAGATAGTGGCAGGTTAAGATATTAAATTTATATTTTTCTGAGAACTCTTCATGGACTGTTGCCATATCAATGACAATGTAGACAGAAGCATAGGTGATTTTAAAGAACAGACTGCTTGGGGTGCCCTGTGTAGAGTACAGCTATACTCTAGAGCATCTAGCAATGTTCGTTTGAATTCTTATTTGTCAAAAAGGATTACTGTTTTCTGACATAATCTTTCTTTCCTAAGGAAACATTATCAGTGGTTCATGTTGTAACTGTGTTTTAGCCTCAGAACTTCTATCTGAAAGATCAAAATATCAAGATGACCCCAAAAGAAAAAAGTGATATACATATAAGTGTTTTTAAATTTAAAAACCTGCTATCCTGTTTCTTCTTCTTTTTCTTTTAATGCAATAAGCATCATCTCATACAACCATGAATGTAAACCATGACCAGTTTGCCAAGTAAGGCTATAATCAAAAGAGCATATAATGATATATTTATCTTTCCTTTGCATTAAATTTTCATATATAGCCATGTTTGCGCAGTGACTTTGAGTGTGTCTCCTGGAGGCAGACAGTCATGCAGGTTTAACATTGTGAAGACAGGAGAGGCAAGCATTGATGACCAGGAGAGGACACGTTGGGCAATGTGGACAGGGCTGGAATATATTGGATGAGTGGGAAGCAGGGTTCTGATATCAAAGGGAGCCAGAGTACGCACTTTGTTTGGTGAGGAACATAGATACGGAACTAGCACGTAGATAAGTAACTAACTTTTGATTATTTCCTCTATATTTCTAAAGGATGTGCTTTCAAATGTTCCTGTAACAACTTTTCATTATAGTTTTAGTAATGGTCATGCTACATATCATCTTTCAAGATTATTGAAGAGGGACCAGTTTGGGAGACTGTGCCCAATATGAGCGCCCACTTCACATAACTACCTCTGCTAAGCTCTGGGAGTTTGGGGATTGGGGGTTGAAATGCTCTCACGATAATACTGAAGGCAGATGTTTTCCCTTTACTATTCTTTTCTCTCAGCAAGATGACTACAGGGTCTTTTAGTCTGTTAAATAAATCGGATAGATGTGTACCTTGATGATGTCAATAAGTAGAAAAAAAATAGATACCGAGAATAGATACAATGAGATTAAATTTTTTTCTTAGTGATGATAATAGCAACAAAACCACTGACACATAGAGCATGTCCTATGTGCCAGGAACTCTTAGAAGCACATTTATTATCTCATCTCACAGTCCCCAAATCCTGTGCGATAGGAACCAATATTTTCCTCATTTTACAAAAGAGGTAGATTCATGCCAGGTAGTGTGGTTCCAGAGTCTTCACTCTTTCTTACTATGTGATACTTCCTCTCATAAAACAAAGCTATGTGGATTGTGGCTTGGCTTTATGACAAGACCACAGCTAAGGCCTCTCTGGGAGTAGGTGAAGTTTGTGCCCAGTTCAGTTCCATCTTCCTCCCTTTCCTAGATGTGCCACCTCCCAGTGGCCCATGTTTTACCGCTTCCCTGCACTTTTGGTCTAATAGAAAAGCACCTTGTAAAATATATTTTCCATATATTATTTCTCTCAGAAAAATATTTTTTTCAGGTATATTAAAATATTAACCTTCCCAGAAATCTTTGCATTTTCAAAGAGGATGCATGGAGAAGTGAGTGGGAAACTATTACTGAATAGGTAAGATTTCTAAGAGCTTCTCAAATCATGAAAAGGTACATAATTACATACTTCCCCTACCTTTGTGGACAGCCTAGCTTTATGGCGTTATCAGCACTTCCTTACCAGTTCCAAAGGTCATAAGAAACTGGAAAGTTTTCAGATCATTTCAGAGGCTCCTACCTCTTCTACTCACTCTGAATTCATTACTACTCCGTGGATTTCTGTGGAAAGAGTGGATTTTTTTTGGGATGCACTAGGGTTAATTCCTGGCTCTCCGGATTGCCGGGTTTAACAAATATAAAGACATAACTCTAAAGTAAATTTGAATTTTATATAATGAATTTTTTTAGTATAAATATAACCCATGCACTACTTGGGACATGCTTATACAAAAACCATTTGTTGTTTATCTGAAATTTAAATTTAACTGGACATCTTTTATTTTATCAGGTGTGGATTTTAATTTTTTCTTCATGAGAAAAACAACCCTAATTATGGATATATTATAATAATCTAAGTATGAGGGGGTAAGAACATGAAGGAAAGAGGTGGCTATAGAGAAAGGAACAAATCCATACACACAACAGAAGAATCAAAATGTGGCAGTTGCTTACCTGTGAAAGGGCTGATGAATGACGTTTTTGAAAGAGAACCCAGGAGCCTTGCATAGAAGTTGAAAGTAACAAAGCAAAAATCATTATAAAAGACTAAGGACAGAAATTCAGGGACTTTGGTTCAGTTTGGGGGAGCCATCCTATTGCATAAATTCATCACACTAGAGAATAAGTTGAGTCCAGGAAGTTAAATAAGGTTTAAGTGATTAAGCAAAACTTAAACGTTATTTTAGGCCCTGAATCAGAAATCAGAAGGTCAGTTAGTTTGCTATTGAATATCTAATAACCAGATATAACACTTTCCAAAAGAAAGTGTTAACCTTTTGACACCATATAATCATACTCCTATATAAGTAAAGAATTTTTTTTTGTATTAGACAGTTTAGTTAAGATAATTGGACAATCCAAGGTGAAAGGTTACCACCAAAACTAAGATTGCAAAATGCTATGCACATACTCTGTTCTGGAAAAAGGAAAAAATTCTGGACACTTAATAGCTATTTTCTGATGTCACAAAATACTTTAAGTGGAAAAGATAATCCAATATCATTTCCTAGTGGGTTATGAGTTTGTTCCCCCCTCAGGAAATGATTCTTCAAAGAGTAGATGACAACTAGTGGCTAAATTAGGAAATGCAAGTTAGATTTATAGAATTGGTTGCAAAGTGAATCTTATTTTCTCTTCTAGCCTGAATGCCTATTAGCTATTTTGATTTATTTAATTTTAGTTGGATTTTAAAAAATTAATAAATCATTGTTCATATTGTAAGGTGAATAGTTATCAGACTGGTCTTGCAAGATGCTGATGCTGAGGGTTAGAATGTGGTGTAAGAAAAGCATTTTAAATGTAAAGACAGTGTTGTAGGGCATACACAGTACGGAAAAAGCAGGGTTACCGTGGGAACCATAATCCTGAATTTCATGACTTGTGTGATTACACATTTGCTGTAGGAGGATTGTGTGATTTTTTCCTTTTTTTTGAGGACGATTTATTTGTGAATAATCAGGAAAAGATCATCAGGCTTAGATGTGACCTGTATCTTCCCAAACAGGGAGGATCCTACATCCTTCAGGAAGGTAGAAGGAAAAAGAGACAGTGTGGGAGAGCAATGTCTTCAAAAGCACATGAGTTCAGCACACTGCAAACTTTCCCTGTAGAAAAAGACAGAACACAATTTTGCACTTTGACTTCATTTGCAGCTGTGGATTTCCAAAATGCTTTAAAAAGAGCATAGAAGCTTTGCCATGTTTCTTGAAACTCCAGAGGGATAGTTGTGACAATAAATGAATTCCAGGGATAGCACACAGCTGGCAACAGAAAGCAAGAGAAGCTAGAGGAACATACTTTTACATGGATTTACTGAAGTACAACTTATAACAGTGAAGAATAAATACAATTGTCTGACAAGCAGCAGACAGGCAAGTGTGTTACAGTCAATACATGAATTCTTATTCTTAGGAAAGGTCTGGCATCAAATACGAGTATGAGATTGCATGCACAAAGGTGTGTCAAGTTGACCATGTAGCAGCCTGCTACTTGTGTATGCACACCATGCATTTTGATGGAAGTGGAAGTATACAGTCAAGTAACAGGGTGTTTTTTTTACTACAGTTCTGAACATTTGAATGTCTCTAAAGAGTCTGGCACTTGACACATTTTTATATCGATTAGCTTATTTTTCTTTGGCTATAGCTAGAAGCAATAAATTTTAAAGCTATGCCAATTTTGGCAATAAATAGACATTCCAAATAATAACCTTTCCTGTGTTCAGTGTATATTAAGCAATTGATAAGGCACAAAAGACCCAAGTATACACTCACACAAAAGTGGAGATCACATAAAGGTCCTTTTTGGTCCTGTTGGAGAAGGATTTAATATGAAGGTACTTCAAAAAGTTCATGAAAAGATCTGTATTGTCTTTTAATTTTAGTTTTCTATGAACTTTATGAAGTACCCTTGCATAGGTGGCGCTGCCTAAACAAATTTAGCTGAAATTAATATGCTGATTATTAGTATTTATGCTAATACCAATACTAATACCCTCTGGTTTCATTCTGTTTTTAGCTTAAGGTGTGACATTACTAAAGTCAATCAATGTGAGCACCAGAGGCCTAGAAATGCAGAATGTACTCTACAGAAAAAAAAATCAAAAATTATTGCTGTAAGTGACAAATAGGGAAGAAAATGGTGAAAGGAATACAGTTTTAGAGTAACAAAGATATAAATGAATGAATGAATGAATGATCGAAATTTGCAGTTTAAATCTTGGAGTAGCAAGCATATCATTAGAGAAATAATTTTGTTCATGGAGGGGAAAACTAAAGTTTGAAAGAGTGCTTAGCATCAGTATAAAGAAGCAAACAATGAATGAATTAAAATGTAGACTATTAGTCCAAAATCATTCTATTCTTTTATAAGGAAATAGTAAAAAAATAATAGGCCTGGCTTTGATCAGTTTATGATAAAAGTGGTTATTTTAGAACAGAGAGCCAAAAAGGAGCTGAGTTTTAAGTCTTCACTGAATACATATGAATTGAAATGAACAAGAAATGAAAGAAACAACTAAAGGAATGTAAGGCCTAGACATACACAATCAAAAACATTTTGAGTGTAATTTATTTTGCAGGAATAGACTGTGCTACCAAAGAAATGCTAAAATATTTCCATGTAAAAAAAATTGGATGTTAGAACCTCAGAAATTTGGCATAGTGCAGTAGTTACTTTGCCTGAGCTGTTGTTGCTTTTTATCACTATTTTCTCATGAAATGTCTTACTTTGTAGTGGAAAAGTAGTTTTGTAACAAGATAGCTGTATTTTATAATTGAAACAAAACATGTTGAGCTCTATTTCATCAAATTGATATAAACCAGAAGCTCTACAAAATGACAAAGGGAAGAGAAAAAGATTTCTCAGAATAACAATGATTTAGAAATAAATGCAGTATCAAAATTGATCAGAGTGGAAGAATTGCTTAAATGTAAGTTTGGATGAAAACGATACAGACAAAGGTAAGAGGAGAACACAGTGAAACTGAGTAATCTATAAATGAAGCAAATGGAAGGAATTCATATTAGCAACGTATGTTGATGTCCAGATAGTTCAAGTTGTGTCAGCAATTCCCTGAATATCTGATTTGCAGTGGGTTTTATAACAAGTATAATGCATGGACTATATCTGCATAAAGGGGATTTTTATAGCTTATTCACAATTTAGAAAAAAAAAATCAACTTGGCCCCTTTGGCTCTTTAAACTACACTTTCTGCAGAAGTTCTAGTGGATTTTAGATATTGTTGTTCCAATTTGTAAAAAAACAAAACAAGACAGAAAACAACCTGTCGTATCACATGTAAATTTTTCCTGAGTTTCGGAGCCTATGTTAAAAATTATGCAATATCTTCCTGAACTAAAAAACCCCTTAGCTCTGCAAAGAATATGAACGTCAGAATAACATACACGTGCTTATACTTATTTAAAAAATAAAAGTTTTTATAAGTAATTTTTTAATAATCTTAGAATCAACCCTAGAAATGATATCCAGAAAGGTTTCTTTTACTTTCCCCCCCCATTTTGCCCACTATTTCTATTTTATGATTCTTCCTGGATCTCATACCAATATGAAGTTAGAAAGTCAAATCCTTTCATAATATTTTTGGTTTTTTTTTTGTTTTTTTTTTCCTTTTTGTCTTTTTTCATGTCTGGCAACGGATCGCAACCCTCAGTGTCGCGCCCGTACCGGCCCGGGACCGGCAACGGGATCGCAACCCTCGGTGTT
>NW_007727452.1:141829-253884 GCF_000696425.1 Galeopterus variegatus | reverse complement strand
CTCGGTGTTGCTCCCGCACCTTGCTCAGCCAGTGAGCGGCCGGTCTGTATGTGGGATCCGAACCCTCGGCGGGAGCACCGCCGCGCTCCCAAGTGGCGCACTGTAGCAGTGCGCCACCGGGCCGGCCCTCTTTCATAATATTTTGAAAGACATGCTTTGATTTAATTTTAAATAGACAATTGGAGCAATGGGATCCAATATGCTACCTAAAGAATGCTCAGTCCTTACAGGCCTAGGCCATTCCCCTCATCTAAGACAGACTGGTATCACACTCCCCTCCATGGTAGAGTACCGAGATGTCCATCTCATGCTTGGAGTGTTCCAAACCTCTTTTGATATCACTTTTGTTTCCCCAGTGCACCCTCATTTCCTCTTATAAGCTCCATTTCTATTCTGAATGTTTTAGAGTATCCTTTTTGTAACCTTTCATTGAATAGCTCATTATCCAGCTTGTGGATTATCTGTTTGGTTTTCTCTCATTTTCTTCTCCCTGGATGACTGTCTTTTAGTATTTTACCCCCTTTAAGTTTACTGTATTTTACCTTTAGCATTTGTTTAATTCTCAAAGGAATATGAGATGGGCATAAGTGCAAATCAGACTATTATGAATATTTCTCTACTGACCTCCAGGATAGTACACTCCTGTATAAGCCATGATATTTCCTTCTGTTTGCAGTGATAAACGATAAATAAGCCCGATGTACTGAATTTTAGGATTAAAATTATTTAAACTCATTAAAATTACTTATCTTTTTAATACAGTAAATATTTACTTACACCTACCCTGTGCTGGGCATTATTCCTTTTTTTGTTATTTTATTTTTTAAATCAACTTTGTTGAAGTATGATTGACATATTAAAAGCTGTACATATTTAATGTATACAACTCGATGAGTTCAGGGATAAGTATAACACGCGTGAAACCATCACTACCATCGTGACCATCAACATATCCATCACCTCCCAAGGTTTCCTCCTGCCCTCTTTATTATTTTTGTGTGTGTGTGGTAAGAACACTTAAGATCTATTCTCTTACAAACTTGAAAGCACACAGCACAGTATAGTTAGCTGTAGGCACCATGCTGTATAGAAGATCTCCAGAAATTATTTATCTTGCATAAATGAAATTTTGTATACTATAACCATCACTTCCCTATTTCCCTTCCCCCCAAACCCTGGCAACCACCATTCTACTCTCTGCTTCTATGAGTTTGACTATTTTAGATTCCACATATAAGTGAGATCATGCAATATTTGTCTTTCTGTGCCTGGCTTATTTCACTTAGCATAATGCCCTTCAGGTCCACGCATGTCATTGCAACTGACAGGATTTCATTTTTTCAGGCTGGGTAATTTTCCATTGCTTCTGTCTCTATCTGTCTATCTTTACATCTCTCCATGTATTTGTCTATCACATTTCCTTTATGCATTCGTCCATCAGTGGACATTTAGGTTCTTTCCATATCTTGGTTATTGTGACTAATGCTACAGGGCACATCAGAGTGCAGATATCTCTTTGAGATACTGATTTCAATTCCTTTGGATACATACCCAGCAGAGGGATTTCTGTGTCAATAGTAATTCTATTTTTTAATTTTCTAAAGAATCTCCATATTGTTTTGTATAGTCACTGTACCAGTTTACATTCATGACAACACTGTACGAGGGCTCCCTTTTCTTCACATCCATGCCAACATTTATTATCCTTTTAAAAATAATAGCCATTCTAACAGGTATGAGGTGATAGCTTATTGTGGTTTTGATTTGCATTTCCCTGATGATGAGTAGTGTCGAGTACCTTTTCATATACCTGTTGGACATTTGTATTTCTTCTTTGGAGAAGTGTTTGTTTGGGTCCTTTGCCTGTTTTTTTTTGACCGGTACAGGGATCTCAAACCTCAGCATGGTGTTGTCTGCACCATGCTCAGCCAGTGAGCGCACCGGCCATCCCTATATAGGATCCGAACCCGCAGCCTTGGCACTACCAGTGCTGCACTCTCCCGAGTGAGCACGGGGCTGGCCCCTTTGCCCGTTTTTTAATTGGGTAGGTTTTTTTGCTATTGAGTTGTGTGACTTATTTATATATTTTAGATATTAACCCCATATCATATACATGGTTTGCAAATATTCTCTCCCATTCTGTAGGTTGTCTTTTCATTGTGTTGATTGTTTTCTTTGCTGTGCAGAACCTTTTTAATTTGATGTACTTCCACTTGCTTATTTTTGCTTTTGATGCCTATGTTTTTGGTGTCATAGCCAAGAAATGATTTCCAAGGCCAGTGTTAAGAAGCTTTTTCTATGTTTACTTCTAGGATTTTTATGGATTAGGTCTTATGTTTAAGTCTCTAATTCATTTTGAGTTGATTTTTGTGTATGGTGTAATATAAGGGTCCAATTTCATTCCTCTGCATGTGGATATAAAGTTTTCACAACACAGTTTATTGAAGAGACTATCCTTTCTCCATTGTGTATTATTGGTACCCTTGTCAAAGGTAAGTTGATAGTACAAAAAGTTCATGGAAAGCTTCTGGTCAAGATGGCAGAATAGATGGCCCCCAGTGTCACTCTCTCCCACTAGTCAACCAATTTACAAATATAAAAAAGCAACAACAGCCAAGCTGGGGCCATTAGAGCTCAGGGAAAGAGGAGGAGAGACCTACGGAGTGCATGAAGGCAGGAGAAGCCATAATGAGAGAAAGAAAAAATTGCTCTGACCTTTATGAATCCTGGCCACTTTCAGGTTGGAGCTGCTGAGCACACAGAAAAGGAGCTGGTGAAAGCTGCAGCTGTGCCCTTCAGATGAAGCTGCTTGGAGGCAGCAGGGGGCAAGAGGGCCTTGGTGGCCCCCAGGCCAGTAAGACCACTAATAGGGTTCCCATGGATCCACATAGGAGCAAAGAGCCACAACAGCTGAAAAAAAGCAGCCACTCGGAGGCCAGTGAGTCATCACAAGGGACTGGAGCACGGCCTGCCCATCGGAAGTGCTTGGAGTGTGGGTGGTGGGGGAGACAGGCCCACTGGGGGAACACTGGGGCAGAGCAAGGACAGCTGATCTACACCCGAGTCAGTGTAGGACCACTCGGAGGACACTGGTCAGGAATATAGAATTGCATGGGGTGAAGTTTGATGAAAAGACTCAGGCCCAGACCAGAGTTTCTACACAATCCCGGTGTACTGGATCTCATGAGACCGGAAGTCCTATGAAGTCAACCATTAAGACCTGAGCTGATCAAAAAGCCTTTCCCGGGGAATCAGCAGCAAAGCAGCAATTTAGCTCAACCACAGGGCTCAAGTGCTGGTCCCCACAGGAAGTTCCCCCATTTTAGAAGTAAGCAAAGGACAACAAATTAGTTCCAGCACACAGTTTAAATGGTGGGAACAGCAAATAATCCAACATAGAACTGAAAGATAAACAAAGTACCCAGAACTAGAGACAAAGTTTGATATTAACAAATAAAAGTCTCATTTCACCAAAGAACACCTATAACATGTAGAAGGACCAGAAGCCCCCTGGGCTACCAAGCCAGAAAGAGGGGAGAGCTGGGGGCTTCAGCCATGCCCCCCAACACCTGCAACCAGTCCTGAGGGTGGGGGCCTCAGGCATCAGCCAAAGTCCCCCAACACACATAACTCTCCAAGAAACTAACACTGAGCCACCACAGGAAGCTCCTCAGGCTCTCTTGAGCCAGGGTAGTGGGGGCCCGAGATCCTCAGCCATACCCCGCCAACACATGCAACCAGCTCAGTGACAACCACCAAGCTCCAGCAAGACAGACCTCGGGTTCCTGAGTTGGGGTGGTGGGGAGTGAGGGCTTTTGCCACACCCCCCTGATACCTGCACCCAGCCTGGCAATGACCAGGCCACTGTTGGAAGCACCCTGGTCTTCCCTGTGGGAATGAGGGGGGTACCACAGGCCTCAATCCTGCCCCTACTCCTTCTTCCATCCCATTTCCTTCCCCTTTCCTCACTCCCTCTCCCTCCCAACTGCTCTCCAACATCATCATAGAATGTAAAAAAATAATAGTATTAAAAAAAAGCTGGAAAGAGTCATATTATTTTTTAACTCTATTTTTCCACAAACTTTTGAAGTACCCTCATATTTATGTTGGTTTATTTCTGGGTTCTCTATTCTGTTCCATTGGTCAATGTGCCTGTTTTTATGGCAGTACCATACTGTTTTGATTATGATAGTTTTGTTTGTATAATTTAAAATCAGGGAGTTTAATGACTTCAGCTTTGTTCTTCTTGCTCAAGATTGCACTGCTTATTTAGGGTCTTTTATGGTTCCATACAAATTTTAAGATGATTTTTTTTCTATTTCTGTGAAAAATACCATTGGAATTTTGATAGGAATTGCATTGTATCTATAGATTACAAAAGATAGTGTGAACATTTTAACCATATTAACTCTTCCAATCCATGAATACAGGATGTCTTTCCATTTATTTGTTTCTTCATTTATTTTGTCAACGTTTTATAGTTTTAAGAGTACAGATTTTTCACCTCCTTGGTTATGTTTTTTTCTAAGCAGTTTATTGTTTTCTGTGCTATTATAAATGGGACTGAAATTTTAATTTCTTTTTATGATAGGGACACAACTGATTTTCGTATGTTGCTATTGTATCTTACAACCTTATTGAGTTTGCTTGTTTGTTTTAAAAGTTTTTTGGTGAAGTCTTTAGGGTTTTCTATAAATAAGATCATGCCATTGCAAATAGAGATAATTTTACTTCTTCCTTTCCAATTTGTATGCTTTTTATTTATTTATTTGCTTAATTGCTCAGGCTAGGACTTCTAGCAGTATGTTGAACAGAAGAGGTGAAAGTGGGAATTTTTGTCTTGTTTGTGATCATAGAAGAAAAGCTTTCATATTTTTACCATTAAGTATGATGTCAGCTGTGGGCTTGTCATATATGGCATTTATTGTGTGTTGAGGTACGTTCCTTTCCCTTTTATACCTAATTTGTTGAGTTTTTTTTCTTTTTTTTTTAAATCACGAAAGATTGTTGAATTTTGTCAAATGTTTTTTCTCCATCTACTGAGATGATTATATGATCATCATTTTATTCCTCAGTCTGTTAATATGGTATATCACATTTATTGATTTATGTATTTTGAACCATCCTTTCATTGCAGGGATAAATCCCACCCGATGATGGTGAATGATCCTTTTAATGTGCTGTTGAATTCAGTTTGCTTGTATTTTGTTGAGGGTTTTTGCATCTATGTTTATCATGTATAGTGTCCTATAATTTTTTCTACTTATAGTATCTTGTCTGGCTTTGGTATCTGGGTAATACCAGTTTTGTAAAATGAGTTTGGAAGTAATCCTCAATTTTTTGAAAAAGTTTGAGAAGAACTGGCATAAATTCTTCCTTGAATGCTTGGTTGAATTCAATAGTGAAGCCCACTCATTCTGGGATTTTCTTTGTTGGGACATTTTTGATAACTGATTTAATCTACTGACTTGTTATTGGTCTGCTGAGGTTTTTCTATTTCTTCATGATTCAATTTTTGTAAGATGTATGTTTCTTGGAATTTATCCATATCTTCAAGATTATCCAATTTGTTGGCATATAATTGTTCATAGTAGTCTCTTATGCTCCTTTATAACTTCGTAGTAATGTTCATAATGTCTCCTCTTTCATTTATTATCTTTTTGAATCTTCTTCTTTGTTAATTTTGTTTATCTTTTCAAAAAACAAACTTTTAGTTTCCTTGATATTTTCTATTATTTTTCTAGTCTCCATTTTATCTTTTTCTGCTCTAATATTTATTATTTTCCCTTTTCTGCTAACTTTGGGCTTACTTTATTCTTGCTCTAATTCCTTGAGGTATAAAGTTAGGTTGTTTATTTGAGGTCTTTTATTTTTCTTAATGTCATTTATTACTATCAACTTTTCTCTTAGAAATCCTTTTCTGCATCCTATAAGTTTTGTTATGTTGTATTTTCATTTTTGTTTGTCTCAAGATACTTTTTGATTTCTTTTTTGATTTCTTCTTTGATCCATTGGCTGTTCAGTAATTTAACATTCACATATTTATGAATTTTATGATTTTTATCTTGTTATTTATTTCTAGTTTTATACTATCTGCCTATTTCTCTTTTTCTGCTCTTTCTGAAACCTCCATAATGTATATATTGGTTTCCTTGATGGTGTCTCATAAGTCCTGTATGCTTTCTTCACTCCTTTATATGAATTTTTCTTTTTGTTCCTCTGATTGTACAACTTCAAATAATGTATCTTGAATTACACTGATTCTTTCTTCTGCTTGATTGATTCTGCTGTTGAAGCTCAATTGAATTTTCCAGTTCTGTCATTGTATTTTTTAGCTCCAGATTTTTGTTTTGATCTTTTTATACTTTCTACCTCTTTGTTAAACTTCTAATTTTGTATATTGTTTTTCTGATTTTGTTTAGTTGTCTGTGTTCTCTTGTAGCTCACTGAGGTTCTTTACAACAATTATTTTCAATTCTCTGTTTGGCCAATTGTTGATCGACATTTCTTTGGCTCAGTCACATAAAATTTATTTTATTCCTTTGGTGGTATCATATTTCCTTGGTTCTTTGTGCTCCTTAACCTTATGTTTCTGTTTTGCATTTTAAAAAGCAGTCATCTCCTCCAGTCTTTAATGAATGGCTTTGGGAAAGACCTCTTCCAGTCTCCCTGGCTAAAGATTCTAGGGGGATCTCTCAGACCTTTTAAATGTATGAACTTGCTCCATTCCTCTTGTTCCCTGTTGGAGAGAAGTTTTGGAACAATGTGCCTTCTCTTGATCCCACAAAGCCAGGCTGGGTGCTGAGAGCCTTCATTTATATTTTCTAGGGTAGTGCCCTGAAGCATTCAAGTTTGTGTGCCTTCTCCTAATCATGCAGAGTCGAGCCAGCTGCTGATATCTGTGTGCTACCTACAGTGGCACATGTGTGCCATCTTTGGAGGCTTGTGTGCACCATCTGCTGGGGAATGCAGGGTGCTGGCTGTGGGTAGAGGGGCATGTGGAGTGCTAGATGTGTGAGTTGGCTCATTGGGGTGGAAGGATTGTTTGCAAATGAGGCATCTTACAGGATTCATGGGTGTGGCTTGTGGTGGAGTTCATAAGCTGGTCAATAGTATCTGTCATTGGCTGTTGAGATACACTTACTGGTTGCTGTGAACTCTGCTCTTTTTCTTTCTTCTAGTTGTCCTTAGACTATTCAGCCATACTGATCCCTTTAGTGTTCTGGGTGGGGTAGAACACAAGTGAGCCTCTTGGATAGCATGTGCAAGTCTGGGATGCCAGATGTTTACTTCAGTCTCACTTTTCTACCTCAGAGAAATTGTGGGCTGAGGTAGTCTCTCTTGGCACTGACCTGTGCCACCTTGTGGGAGGGATGAAATGGGTAAAGTGAACCTGTTCCTCTTACCCTCTTAAGAATACATCTCTTCTTAGATTTTTTGCTTCACTGGGGTGCTGGAAACCCTTAACTGGACTCCCGAGCTCAGTTCCCATACAAGTATTTTCTTCCACGGGTGGTTAAAATCAATGTTTCTATGAGGGTGTGGAGGCTGGAACATCCTATTCTGTTATCTTACTGATGTCTACTCTTGCTTATCTTTTATCTTTAATATTTGTGAGTCTTCTTTTAGAGTGATATCAGTGAAATGACAGAGTAGGTACTTACAAGGAACCATCTCCACAGAAATATTAAAATATTAAGCAAAAACTGTCAGAATAAACTTTGTCAGAATGATGGAAAACAGTCAAATTATAGAGAAACTAAGTGGATGCTGAGTGAAGAAAAAGGTAAATTAAAAGTGGTAGGAAAGCTTTGTGACATTTTTCTTGCCCTTGGCCCACACTCTTCACCTGCACAATGGCAATCCACATTCTTAATGTGGGATCCTGGTCTCTGGCTTCAGAATGAGAAGACCAGATATTGTTCTCAAATCATTATGTTTGTTCTGTTCTGTCTGGGGTCTACCTAAAAGGCTGATGCAAGGTCTTCATTTTATCTAACCTGAAACTCATTCAGGGTGCCAAAGTGGCAAGCATTCCTCAAAAATATTGGAAGGCATAAGAACAACCTGCAGCTACCAGGGGAAAATACTGCAGTTGAGGCAAACAACAGAGCATTGAAATTCTGGGAGGAAAATAGAAACTATTTTTCCTGGGCTAGTTTTTTAAAAACCTGCAGCTACCAGGGGAAAATACTGCAGTTGAGGCAAACAACAGAGCATTGAAATTCTGTGAGGAAAAGCTGGAGAGTGTTTCCTTGTAAAATCAGGGTATTCAAAAGTGCCTGTGAATATTGGGGAATTTAGACATCTCAGAGCAGAATATATGCTTGGAAAAGAACTAAGAAGACTCTAAACTTTAACTTCTGGCTGGCTGATATCTAGGCTCAGTGTTAGTAAGAAGTGAAGAACAAGGCAGAATTGTAAATGGCCTGGATGGACACAGAGCAGAGCCAGTCTTCCAAGACTGGGAGAGTTTTTATTCTTTTTCATAAACAATTTCTCTTCCTGTCCTACCCTCTCTCTCCTTCCATCTCTCCGTCTCTATTTTGGGCTTGTGACATTCAAGGAAATGTCTGTCAAAACACTAGTTGAATATAAACTAAAGGAATAGAAACTTCATAAAGTAGACATGACAAAGGATAAAGAATAAAAATAATAGTTTAGAAAAGTCTTTAACAAATAAGCAGTTGAAGCCCTCAGGAAGCAATAAAAACAACCCTGAGAAGGAGGAAGAATCTGATTTTAATAATTGCAACATTATAATATGCACATACCAAGTTGTCTACAAATATTATGAAGCATTCAAAAGAAAATAAGAAAACATGGCCCATTCACAGAAGTAATTAACAGAAACTGTTCCTGAGTAAGCACAGACATTAGACACACTAGACAAACACTCTAAGTCAATTGTCTAATATATGTGTATAGAGCTAACAGAAACCAGAAGAATAATGTACAAACAAGTGGAGAATATCAGTAATTAGAAATCATAAAACAAACCAAACAGAAATTCCATAACTGAAAAGTACAGTAACCAAAATGAAAGCTAAATAAAGAATTTCAATAACAGACTTTCAGCAAAGATTCAGCAAATCTGGAGGTAGGTCCATCACCCTGTCTGAGGAGCAGAAAAAGAGAATGAAGAAAAATGAACAGAACCTAGGAGACTTGTGAGAAACTACAAAGCATACCAACATATGAATAATAGGAACTCTGGAAGGAGAAAAGAGAGAGTTAGGGGCAGAAAGAATGTGACGAAATAATGGCCAAAATTTTCACCAATTTGATAGAAGATATGAATCTACACAAGGAAAATGCTTAACAAACTCCAAGAAGGATCAACACAGAGATACACACCAACACACATTATAATCAAGTTGTTGAAAGATGAGGACAAAAAGAATCTTGAAAGCAGCAAGAGAGAAGTGACACATCATGTACAAGTGTTCCTCAATAAGAGTAACAGAAGATTTCTCAGCAAAATTCATAGAGGCTAGAAGGAAGTTAGATAGTATATTCAGAGTGCTGATGGAAAAAATAATCAGTCAAGAATTCTATATTTGGCAAAAATATCCTTCAAAAATGAGGAAAAAATTGCTTCTCAGCCTTTTGGCTAAGATCAAGTGTAGTATCTGTCCTTATAAATTTAATAAGTGATATGTCTTATATCCAAGGATAATATGCTAAATACATTTTTGGAGCAAGGAGTTGGAATAGGAGCTTGCCCCGTACACTACAAGCATTGACCTGGTATTGCAGTGTTTCCAGGAGTGATGCAGCTTGCACATGCAAACACACACACAGACACACGAGGAATTAAGACAATCCCAGATAAACAAAAGCTGTGGGCTTTCATGGTAGAGTTTGCCTATGAGAAATGGTAAAAGGAGTTCTTTAGGTTGAAATGAAAGGATACTAGACAGTAACTGAAAGCCACATGATGAAATAAAGAATTCCAGTAGAGGTAACTATATAGGTAAACATAAAACTATTATTATTGTATTTTTGTCTTATAACTCCCCCCTTTTTATTTTCTATATGTATTGGTCTATTTTTATTGCTTATAACGGAATACCTGAAACAGGGTGATTTATAAGGAAACAGAATTTATTTCTTAACAATTTTGGAGGCTGGGAAGTCCAAAGTTCAGAGAACACATCTGGTGAGGAACTTTTGGTTGGTGGTGACTCTCCACAGCAATGCATGGTGTCTCATGACGAGAATGGACTAGAGAGAACTAACTTTCTCACTTGCTCTCCTTATGAAGCCGTCAGAACCATGCCCATTACTCCATGAATGGATCAATCTATTCATAGTTCTCACACTCTAATCACCATTTTAAAACTCCCCTTTTCAAATACCATAATTGGATTTCCCACCCTCTTAACACTTTTACAATAGAGATTAAGTTTTCAATACATGAACATTTGGGGGACACATTTGACCCATAGCACCATATGATATAAAAGATAAATGAACAAAATGATAAATCTATGTTTATTAGCACACATTTATAACAATGGAATTCTGACAATAACATAAATGGATTATTTGACAGAGCCATATTGGAGCAGAATTTTGGTATGCTGTGGAAGCTAACTTGGTATCAATTTGAATTAGATTGTTATAAATTTAGGATGTTAATTGTAATTCCCATGGTAAACTTAGAAAATATCTTAAAAATATACTAAAAAGTAAATGGGAATGGAATAAAAATTGTATGCTACAAAAGTCAATTAAAACACAAAAGAAGACAATAATGGAGGAAATGAACAAAAATGGTTTGACATAGAGAAAATATGTTGCAAAATGGCATAAGTAAGTCCTTCGTTATTTAGTTAATTTAAATGCTAATGGGTTAAATTCTCCAATCAATAGGTGGAGATTAACAAAATGGCTTAAAAACCAACTTGACCCAATTAAACACTGTTGACAAGAGACTAAGTTTAGCTCTAAAGACACACATAAATGAAAGTATGGAGAAAGATATTTCATACAAACATTAACCAAAAGAGAGCAAAGGTAGCTATAATAATATCAGACAAAATAGACTTTAAGTCAAAAGGTATCACAAGAGACAAAGAATTGCATTATATATGGATAAAATGGTCATTATTCAGAAGAAGAATAATTATAAACATATGCACACCAAACAACAGAGCCTCCAAATATACAAAGCAAGTATTAATATGACTAAAGGGAGAAATAAACATTTCATAATGGTTGGATATTTCAATACCCCTCTTGCAATACTGAATAGAGCATCTAGAATTGAACAATCCTGTAAACCTACTAGACCTAAGAGTCATATATAGAACACAACTCAACAGCAATGGAATACACATTCTTTTCAAGTACACTTGGAATATTCTCTAGTGTAAGTCAGATGTTAAACCACTGTCTCAATAAATTAAGAAAGATTGAAGTCATACAAAATATCTTACTGGCCACAATGGGATAAAGTAAATATCAGTAACAAAATGAAAACTAGAAATTTCAGAAATATATGAAATTAAACAACACACTCTTAAGCAACCAATGGGTCAAAGAAAAAAATCACAAGGGAAAGTAGAAAATACTTAGAGATGAATACAAACAAAACCTCAATGTACCAACACTTAAGGAATACAGTGAAAGCAGCAGTTAGAAGGAAATTTATAACATAAATGCCTACATTAAAAAGAAAAGAGATCTCAAATCAATAACTTAATTTTACACCTTAATGAAGTTCAAAAAGAAGAGTAAAGTAAACCCAAATCTAGCCAAAGGAAAATTAATAATAAAAATTAAAGCCAAGATAAGTGAAATAGAGAATAAAAAAACAGTAGAGAAAATCAACAAAACTAAAAGTTGGTTCTTTGAAAAGATCAAAAAAATTGATGAGCCAATAGCTAAATTTACAATGTAAAAAAGAGAGAAGATGAAAATAACTAAAGTTAGAAATCAAATGGGGATTTTATTACTAACCTTACAATTAAAAGTGGTCTTATAATTAAAAATCATAAGCAAATACTATGAACAATTGTATGTCCCCAAACTATATAGCCTAAATGAAATAGAAAAATTTCTAGAAACATACAAATTACCAAAATCGACCCAAGAAGAAATAGAAAATCTGAATATACCTATATGTAACAAAGAGACTGAATCAACAGCCAAAAACCTTCCAACAAAGAGAGGTCCAGGACCAGATGACTTCATTGGTGAATTCTACCAAACATTTAAATAATAATTAATACCGATCCTTCTCAAACATTTCCAAAAAACAGAAGAGGAAGTAACATCTCCTAACATATTTTATGAGGACACCATTATTCTTATACCAAGGCCAGCTAAAAACACTACACGAAAAGTATAAACAAATGTCCCTTATGAATATAGATGCAAAATTCTCAACAAAATACTTTAGTCCAAATCCAGAGGCATATTAAAGTTATTATACATTCTGACCAAGTGGGATTTATCCCTGGAATGTGAGTGTGCTTCAACATGAGAGAAGCAATCCATGCAATGCACCACATTAGTAGAATGAAGAAAAAATATATAATCACCTTAATTGATGCAGTAAAAGCATCTGAGAAAATCAAGCACACTTTCATGATAGGAACACTAAGTGCATGAAGAATAGAGGGAACTTCCTCAACATGATAAATGGCATTTATGAAAAGCCCAGAGCTATGATTGTTATCAATGGTGAAAGCCTAAAAGTTTTCCTCCGAAGATCAGGAGCAAGACATGGATGCCCACTTTCACCACTGCTATTCAACACTTTACTATAAGTCCTAGGTAGAGCAGTTGGGCAAGAAAAAGAAATAAAAGGCATCCAATTTTGAAAGAAAGAAGTAAAGCTATTTCTGTTTGCAAATAACATAATCCTATATATAGAAAATCCCAAGGAATACACACACAAACACAAAACGCCCATATTTGCTATGCTTTGAATTGTGTCCTCCAAAAAGATTTGTTTATGTCTGAAGTACAACCAAGCACTTCACTATGTAACATTATTTGGAAATAAGGCCATTGCAAATGTAATAGTCAAGATGTGGTCATACTGGAGTAGGATTGGCCTTCAATCCAATACACCTGGTGTCCTTTAAGAAGAGGCGAAGGCAGAGATACACAAAAGAATGCCATGTGATGATGGACATGTAGATGAGAGATGCATCTATAAGCAAAAGATTGCCAAATATTGACAGTAAGTACCAGAAGCTGAAAGAGACAAGGAAGGACTCTTCTCTAGAGCTTTTGGAGAAAGCATAGCCTTGCCAGCACCTTGGTTTCAGACTTCTAGACTCCAAAATTGTGAGCAAATTTCTATTGTTCTAAACCATGCTGTTAGTGGTAATTTGTTATGACAGACCTAGACATCTAATATAGATTGTGGTATGAGGGGGTGGGATATTGCTGTAACATATGCCTAAAATTGTAGAGTTGACTTTGGAATTGGGTTATGGGTAGAGACTGAAAGTATTTTGAGGTGCTTGATAGAAATATCAAATTGCTTTCAGGAGATGGTTGGTAAAAATGTGAGCATTAAATGTACTTTTGGTGAGGACTTAGAATGAAGTGGTGAATATGTTATTAGACACTGGAGGAAAGGTGATCCTTTTTATAAAGTGGCAAAGTTTTGACTAACTTTGACTAACAGTATTCCATCACTGAGATGAAAATAGAAATTGTTAAGCGGTGAGCTTGGATATTTAGCCAAGGAGATTTCTAAGCAAAATGCGAAAGTTGCAGCCCAGTTTCTCCTTGTTTCTTATAGTAAAATATAAGAAGAAAAAGATAAATTTGTGAATGAATTGTTAAGCACAATGGAACTAGCACCTGATGATTTGGAAAATTCTCAACCTATCCAGATAGTGTGCTCTAGAAACAGGGTCAAGTGTGTGGCTGGACAACTTCTTGCTAAGAGATCAGGCATGTGATTTATGGATTTAATCACTCTCATCAGAGGCCATGAATAGAGATGTGGTTATCCTGAGAGTATCTGTGAAGAACCCCCCGACCACTATAAATTGGACAGAAGACCAGGCAGTGTTCTGAGAATTTTATAACAGCAAAAACTGCTGCCAGCCTGGACTGAATAGGACAGAGATGGGACAAAAGGAAGGAAAAATGACTCCAAAGAAAGAGCCACAGATGCAGAGGACAGAATGTCAAGCCACAGAGGAATATTCTCAGGACTTGAAATCTAATGGAATTTTTCCTACTTGGTTTAGGACTTGCTTAGGACCCATATCCACTTCTTTTTTCCTATTTCTCCCTTTTGGAATGGGAATGTTCATCCCATGCCTGTTCAACCATTGTATTTTGAAAGAAGATAACTTGTGTTCTGGTTTCACAGGACTACAGATGAAGAGAGAAATTTTGCCACAGGATGGACCATACCCTGAGTCTGACTCATGATTGATTTAGATATTTAGATGAGAATTTGGACTTCATCAGAATTAAAAACTTTCGTGAATAAAAGGACATCAGAAAAGTGAAAAGGCAACCTACAGAATAGGAGAAATATTTATAAATCATACAGCTGATGAGGATCTAGGATCCAGAATATACAAAGAACTCTTAGAACACAACAGCAAAAAGACAACCCAATTAAAAATTGATCAGAGGACTTAGACTAAAAACTGCTGAATTGTACATTTAAAATTTTGAATTATGTGGTATGTGAATTTTATCAATAAAGCTGTTACATTTTTTTAAAAAAAACAAAGTTTAATTAAGAGAAATGAGTTGGGGCTGTGACATTGGGCTAGGTAACGAATATGACATTTAAACAGAAGCAACAAATAATAAATAAATAAATTGGACTTCATCAAAATTAAAAACTTTTGTGCAAAGGAAACCATCAAGAGAATGAAATGAAAACACAGAATGGGAGAAAATATTTGTAAATCATATATCTGAAAATAGTCTAGTATCCATAATATATAAAGAAATCTTAACAACTAAATGATAAAAAGAGAAAATTGAAAAAATGGGCAAAGGTACTGAATAGACATTTCTCTAAAGAAGATAAACAAATGGCAATAAGCACAGGAAAAGATGCTTAACACCAAAAGCCAGCAGGGAAATGTAATCAGTTGCAGATCCAATTTGGGATTGCAAATTACAATGAGATACAACCACTATGATCGTTATAATCAGGAAAACAACAGGTGTTGGTGAGGCTGTGAAATAAGGGAACCCTCATTCTTTACTGGTGGGATATAAAATGATGCAGCCACTGTGGAAAAGTTTGGTGGTTCCTCAAAGAGTTAGCATCAAATTATCATATGACCCAGCAATTCCCTTTCTAGGTGTATACCCAAGAGAAACAAAAACATATGACCACATGAAGGTGTGCACACAAATGTTTATAGCAGCATTGTTCATAATGGCCCCAAAGTGGAAAAAAAAACAGATATTCATAAACTGATAAATGGATAACTAAAATGTGGTATACCCTTATACGGAAGAATCGGGCAATAAAATGGAATGAAGTGATACATTTTGAAGTAGTGAAAACGTTATGTTAAGTGAAAGAAGACAGTCACAAAGAAACACGTCGTATGAATCCATTTATATGAAATGTCCTGAGTAGGCAAAGCTATAGAGACTGATATTAGATTGTTGGTTGCCTAGCACTGGGTGCTGAGGTGCTGTGAGGGAATGGAGAATGTCTGCTAATGAATATGGAGTTTTGGGGGCGTGATGAGAGTGTTCTAAAATTAGATTTTGGTGATGATTGCACAACTCTGTTAATATACTATAAGACCATTGAATTGTACAGTTAAGAAGTATGTTAATTATTTCAGTAAAGCTTTTTAAAAACGGGACCGTGATGATATCAGGGAATGTTTATCAGGAATGAAATCATATTTGTGTATTTGAGGTTTCAGTGGAAAGGTAATAATTAGTGAGAAGAATGCATTTGCTCACTAAAATTAAAAATAATAGAACTAATAAAATCTGGAAAGTATATTTAACTTAGAATAGAAGATAGTCCTATGCAATTTCTAGCACATATTTCTAAGGTATTTAATAACCATTTCAGGCACTGTGAAAATACTATGGCAGCACCAGTATTCTGCTCCTAATACATACACATACACACACCCACACAGACCTATGCATTTTTCATACATGCAGGTGGATATCTGAAACTCATCTAAATAACATCTCTGCAAGATATATTTAGTTTACCTTCATTACAAATAGGATAGAGAGCTAAAAAGCCATTTTTTATTTATACTACCATGTTTTTCTAAAGTCTGTGGTGTGGGACAGAAGTTTAAGACTGATTCAATGCCTCATGGCCCCAAAGGTGGTATAATGTGAGAAGTGTATCAAACTTCTTTGTCACACTGCTTACCATTTAGAGCTTTAAATTCTCACCCTTTATTGGAGTTATTCTTCCAGTCTCGTGGAAAGACAAAATACTTTTATATAATACTTTTATATATAAAGTACTTTTATATACATTCTCTCATTGAATTCTCACAATAACCTTAAGTTGGAGGTACTGTTATACCCCTTTCAGAGCCAGAGAAAACAAATGCTCAGGGAGGTTAATTTACTCATCTAAACACATATTAGTCACAAAAAAAGCTGAGGCTTGAACTTTAATAGTCTGATATTAAGTGCACTTTCCATGGTTTCCAAGCTTTGTCAAAAGTTGAGTGCACCCAGAAGTATCTATTCAAATGGGATTCCTATATAGGGGACAGAGTAGGAGGGAGGGGTAATGTAGTATCCCATTAATACCAGGAAACTATTGACGAGTTCCTTTCTCAGACTCACTAGCTGTCATCCAGGACTGAACAAGGGCTGCAGTTATGGAAGATTTTATGTGTGAAGAGACAGGGCTTGAGGAACAGATTCAAATAACAGGACAAATATTAACTCAAAGAATAAAATAGACATTAAGGGAATATATGTTGATTAAAAAAGAGTCAGCATCCTAGAATATTTTACTAGTATAGAAAATAACTTAATTAGAAGTAGACATTTGATTTATTTTATTTTGTTTGGTCTGTTTCAGTCACTTAAATGAACCCTAGCTATGTATAAACATGTTAGAAAGATGTACTCTGTGTGTGTGGATCTTGGATTGCGTGTTTGATTTTTGGAATTATATTTAGAACATTAGAGAGGTTAGATGATTTATATGTGCTGTCTTCTTAGGCAGAGCTCTAAATTTCTCTGTCCTTTTCTTACCACAAAGAGTTTAGGTCTTTGAATTCTTTACCTCTGATTTCTTTTGATAAAACATTGCTTTTCATTGTGTTTCCTTTTTTTTTTCCCCTTCTGCAAAATAACCCTGTAATATGGCTCTGTATCATTTTCTTTATCCATTTCTGCAAGTGAAATTAGTTTGCCTTAGGTCCCACATAAATAAGTCAAATGTAGTTGTTTAATTATGAATTGTAACTCTTCCTTGTCTTAGCCGCTTACTTAACCCATTGCTTAGAATACCTTTCTTCATTCTCCTATTTTAATGTATTGCTCAGGTGACACTTCAGTGTTCAAAGGCTGGTACTCAACCAGTTCATTTCCTACGAATGAAGCAGCGCAGTGCTGTCCTGCTTATCTGGCCTCATTTTCTTTTCTTTGGAGATATATGTGAGAAAACAACCTGCTATATTTTTCACAGCTGCAGATAAACTAACCCTGCTTTTCAATGTATTGTGTGTTGTCATTTTTTTCCTCTTCTGAAAAGAGATGAGTTTTGGTATTCTTGTTAAAAGAACTGAAGATCGGTCTGTGACTGAATTCAGATTCTAATTCTGTTTCCAATTTCATGTGGTCATTTCTATCAAATACTTCAGGGTGAGTCACTTCAATTTTTTTTTTTTTTTTTTTGTAACTTTCTCCACTTGCTAAGCAGGTAGAATAATGGTACTGGGAGTATTTGAAAAACAGCGAGGATTATCATTATTTTGTATAACAAAATTTTTGGAAATGCTAGAGGAGGTCCATATTGTTTATATTACTTATAATTAAAGTTCAAAATTAAGTGAATAAATAAGTCCATTTAAATATTTTATAAAGTTAAATGTGGCACTTTATAATTAAGAAATCAAGTTCACTTATATTTTTAAAACAATTCTATTGATTTATGCATTTCACACATACTCATATCCTTTCTCTCAAAACGTACCCATATACAACTCACAGATTTTTCACAAAAGGCTCAGGTATTTCAAGCAAAAGTGAATTGTTTGGATAATTATCTCCATTTTCCATTTCAGATTGCCTAGGTGCACATAGACTTACTGTTTTTCTTTTCATTTAAGCTATGTTTTTGTCAAGTGGAGCCTATCTAAGTTTAGTATACCCTGGTTCTTTGTAGTAGTTTACCTTCCATTCTTAACTTGACGTCAATTATTTATCTATTTTTCAATTGTTTGCTGTATGGAAGCTTCTAGCCATTGAGCTATCTAGTGATTCCCTAGTGAGTTCCTTCCCAATGTTGCAATAGCAGTGCAACAATCACTTATGATGTCTTCAGCTTCTTTAAGTAACATAAAACTTAGACAAAAGTAGTATAAACAATGAAGAAATTTATTTCCCCCATTACAAGAAATTCAGAGTAGTCATATTCTGTGCAGGTCATTTAATTGGCTCAGTGACATCATTAAGGACCCAGGTCCTTTCCATTTTTCTGCTTTGATGAATTCGGTGTGATAGCTTTGGTCTTGGGCTATTTTTCCTCATGGTTACAAGATGGCTGCCCCAGAAAGGATAATGTCCAAAGGAAAAAGAGGGATTAATTTCCCTTCTGTATGTCTCGTTTTAAGAAGAAATATTTCTTCACCATAAACTTCCAACAGATCTCTGTTTATGTCTCATTGGCTAAAACTGGATCACATGCCTATCTATAAACAAAGCATTGGACATAGTGAAGAGATCACCATGATTAGATTAAAATTCTCTGGAATTATCAAAATCACATGATGGAGGGGTAGTCTTCCTGTATTAAATTGTTGTTTGAGCAGCAAGTAGGAAGGGAATAATTGCTATTAGGTAGACAATCAACAATGTCTTCTCTATCTAGGAACTAGCAATCTTCCTCTAGGCTTCTTCTTGAGAAACTTCCATGAAGAAAACCCTGGCAGCCTCTTCACTTAATCTTTGCTAATGGAGTTTCCTTTGAGAATTTCCTATATTGCTTTTGAAGGTAGGTCTAAAACAAGGCCCTGAAATTTTGTCTTTATGTTACCTATATTACTTGACTTGAATTGCTCATATGCATTTAATTAGAAAATTATTGAGGTGTAATTTACATGCAATAATTTATACTCATTTTAAGTAGCAGTTCAATGAGTTTTGAGGCATATGTGTATGTCTGTGTAACCATCCTAGTAATCAAAATATACAACATTTTCATAACTCAAATTTTTCCTCATCCTCCCTTTGTAGTCAGTTTTCTCTAAACCTGAAAGCAGGCAAGCAAACTGTTTTCCAAAGTTATACCATTTTACATTCCCAAGAACAATGTATGAGAGTTCCGGTTATTCCACATACTCCCCAACGCTTTATGCTATCAATCTCAAAATTTTAGTCATTATAAATTTCACCATTGTGCATTTAACTTTCATTTCCTGAATGACTAATCATGGTTTACATCTTTTCGTGGGCTTATTGTCCATGCACCTGTCTTCTGTTGTGATGTGTCTTCTCAAAACTCTTCCCAGTGTATTTGGAGGGTTTTTTGTCTTTTTATTATTGAGTTGGAAGAAGTATATATGTGTATGCTGAATACAAGCCCCACAGGAAGTATGTAAATTGTGAATCTTTTCTCCCAATTTGTGTCATGTTTTTTCATTTTCTTAACAGTATTTCAAAGAGCTGAAGTTAGTTTTTATTTTTTATGAAGTACAATTTGTTGATGTTTTCTTTTATGATTTGGGCTTTTTGTGTACTATGTAAGAGCCCTTTGCCTATCTCTAGGTCACAAAGTAGTCCTCTTTTGTTGTCTTCTATAGCATGGTGGGAAAATTTTTTCTGTAAAGGGCCAGATAGCAAATACTTTAGGCTTTGAGGTTTACATATGGTCTCCGTTGCATATCTTCCTCTCCTCCTCTCCTTTAAAAATGTAAAAAAATATGCTTAGCTTGGGTGCTGTGCCCAGACTATAGGTCCAGGGGCTATATTTGTTTTGTCTACTTCTGTTTTCAAAGATTTATAGCTTTTGCTTTTGTTTTTAGGCCTATGAGCCATTTCAAGTTCCCCTTTGTATATGGCGTGAGGTAAGAGTTGTGTTTTTTTGTTTTCTATATTTATATCCAATTTCAGCACCTGTATTGAAAAGACTAGAATTACCTCAGTGAATTACCTTGTCACCTTTGTAAAACAAGCCATTGACCTTACTGGGCATGTGTGGATCCATTCTGGGCTTTCAGATCTGTTTAATTCTTTTTTTTAAATTTTATTTTTATTGATTATACATGTTCATGGGGCACAGAGCTGACCGTCAGCACCTGTGCCCAAGATGTGGTGAGCAGATCAATACTGTCAGCATGCCCACCACCTCAAATTGCAGTTATTTCCCATGTCCCTCACCCATCCTCTGCCCAATCCCTCTGCCACCCACTCCTCCATCCTGGCAACCTTAGGTCTGTTCTCTCTCTCAGAGCTGTTTAATTGATGTCTATGTCTAACCTTAGATGTATAGCACACTGTGCTCATTGACATCTTAACAATATTGAATCTTTCAGCCCATATATCTAGCATATCTCTCCTTTTAGGTTTTCTTTTATTTCTTTCAACAATGTTTTGTACATATTTTGTTATGCGAGTGAATATCCTTATCTTAATTCTCACCTTAGAGGGAAAGAATTAAGATATTAGCTATAGATTTTTTCATAGTTGTCCTTCATCAGACTGAGGAAGTTCCCTTTTCTTCCTGTTTTACTTTTATCATGAACAGATATTGAGTTGTCATTTTTTGATTATTTTGCTTTGTTTCCATTTTGCCTGCTCTCAAACTGCAAACTTTGTCTTACCCACAGTGTACAGCAGCTGATACATTTGCTCCCCCTTAAGGTCTTTCATGATTGCTTCTTTTTAGCCTAGCCCCTCCAATTTCTCTCTGGTACATGGATAATTTTGCAGTCATTTCACGATTTGGGCAAGTTTTAACTCACTGTGATTTCTTTGCTTTTAGGGATTGACTCCTAATTCCAGCTTCTCAGCTGGCCTCCAGCTCTGTCCTTTGACACTTGAAGCTCATAAAGCTTTAGCTTTCTGCTGTGGGAGCTATGCATGACTGGGAATATATTTCTGTTATTGATCTATGATTTAATTCTATTGTGGTCAGAGAAAGTTGTCTTTATGATTTCACTACTTTGTAATTAATTGAAATTCTTTATGGCTCAATTTATGGCTATTTCATGTGAACTTAAAACAAATGTGTGTTCTTCTCTTGTTGCTCAGGTATTCTATAAAATTTCAATTCAGTCAAGTTGATTTATTGTGTTTTTTAAACCTTCTATATCCTGTTTAATTTTCTATTTACTTGTTCTATTGATTACAGAGAAAATAATTTTGAATTTCCAACCACGTGTCTATTTCTCCATGCAGTTCTATCAGGATTTCTACATGTATTTTAAGGCTCTATAATTAAGTCTTTGCACATTTAAGATTGTTATATCCTCTGGATGAATTGAGTTATTATTATTAGGAAGTATCCTTTCTTCTGGCAATATTTTTTGTACTGAAGTCTACTTTGATATTAATATAGCTATTCCACTTATTTTATGAATAGTGTTTGCATGGTGTTATCTTTCTCCATCCTTTTCCACTGAGATTATCTGTATTTTTATCTTTGAAGTGCATGTTTTAGGTCATATCATTGGGGATTTTTTAAATCCTCTGACTACCTCTGTTATTTAATTAGAGTATTTATGTAACTTGCCTTTTTTTTGTATCAGATGTATGTGTTTGTGTGTGTGTGTGTGTGTGTGTGTGTGTGTGTGTGTGTGTATATACATATATGGATTTTTATTGGTTATGAATATTCATGGGGTACAAAGCTAACTGTCACCACTTGTGCCCAAGATGTGATGGCCAGATCCATACTGGCAGCCTGCCCATTACCAAAAACTGTGATTAGACCCCGTGTCCCCCACCCTATTATCCCCAACCTCCCTCCCCACCTCCCTTTCTCCACCCCACTTTCTATCCCTAGGTGTGTTCTCTCCCTCTGCAAAACCAATGCACCACTGTGGTCTTTCATTACTTCTTTCTTTCTCTCTTAGCTCCCACTTATGAGTGAGCACATGTGGTATTGATCCCTCTGTGCTTTGCTTATTTCACTCAACGTAAGATCCTCCCAGCTCATCCATGTTGATGCAAATGGGAGAATTTCATTCTTTTTTATGGCAGAGTAGTATGCCGTGGTGTATATATACCACATTTTCTTTATGCAGTCGTCCATCGATGAACATTTAGGTTGGTTCCATATCTTGGCTATTGTGAACAGAGCTGAGATGAACATGGGAATGGAGGTATCCCTTTGACATGATGATTTCCATTCCTTTTGGTATATGCCCAGAAGAGGGATTGCTGGATCGTATGGAAGATCTATCTGTAGTTGTTTGAGAAGCCTCCATACTGTTTTCCATAGTGGTTGTACTAATTTACAGTCCCACCAACAGTGTGGGTGTGCTCCCTTCTCTCCACATCCTCACCAGCATTTGTTATTCTCTGTCTTTTTGATTATAGCCAGTCTAACTGGGGTGAGGTGGTATCTCAATGTGGTTTTAATTTGCATTTCCCTGATCGTTACTGGAGTTGAGCATTTTTTCATGTACCTGTTGGCCATTTGCATGTCTTCCTTTGAAAAATGTCTATTCAGCTCCTTTGCCCACTTATAAATTGTGTTATTTGTTTTTTTACGGTGTAATTTCTTGAGTTCCTTGTATAGTATGCATATTAATACCTTGTCAGATGCATAGTAGGCAAAAACTTTCTCCCACTCTGTAAGTTGTCATTTCACTCTGTTGATTGTTTCCTTTGCTGTGCAGAAGCTTTTTAGTTTCATATAGTCCAATTTATTTTTTTCTTTTGTTGCTTGTGCTTTCAGGCTCCTGTTTATTATGTCTGTGCCCAGACCTAGTTGCTGGAGTGTTTCACCTATATTTTCCCTTAGTAATTTTATAGTTTCAGGTATTATACTTAAGTCTTTAATCCATTTTGAGTTGATTTTCTGTATGGTGAGAGATGCATATCTAGTTTCATTCTTCTGCATATAGATATTCAGATTTCCCAGCACCACTTGTTGAAGAGGCGGTCTTTTCCCCAATGTAGATTTTTGTTGTCTTTGTCCAATATCAGATGGCTATAAGCCTGAGGGGTGATTTCTGGTTTCTCAATTCAACTCTACTGGTCTGAATGTCTATTTTTATACCAGTACCATGCTGTTTTGGTTACAATAGCTTTGCAGTATAATTTGAAGTCAGGTAGTGTTATGCCTCCAGCTCTATTTTTTTTTTGCTCAGGATTGCTTTGGCTATTCGGGGTCTTCCATTGTTCCATATGAAAGGTAAGATTGTTTTTTCCATTTCTGTGAAGAATGTCGTTGGTATTTTGATAGGGATTGCATTGAATCTGTAGATTGCTTTGCGGAGTATATGCATTTTCACAATATTAATCCTTTCAATCCAGGAGCATGGAATATTTTTCCATCTTTTTTGTGTCTTCCTTAATTTCTTTCAGAAGTAGGTTGTAGTTCTCATTGTAGAGGACTTTCACCTCCTTGGTTGAATTGATCTCTAGGTATTTTTTTTTTTTTTTAACAATTGTAAATGGGCTTACTTTCTTTATTTCTCTTTCTGTTAGTTCATTATTTGAGTATATAAATGCAACTGATTTGGGGGCATTTATTTTGTATACTGCAATGTTACTGAAGTTATTAATCAGCTCTAGGAGTCTTTTGGTAGAGTCTTTAGGTTTTTCTCTATATAGTATCATGTCATATACAAATAGAGACAGTTTGACTTAATATTTTCCAATCTGGATTCCCTTTATTTCTTTCTCTTGCCTGATTACTCTGGCTATTACCTCCAGCACTATGTTAAATAGAAGTGGAGAGAGTGAATATCCTTGTCTTTTTCCTGCTATTAAGGGAAAGGCCCTCAGTTTTCCCCCTTTCAGGATGATACTGGTGGTGGGCTTGTCGGAAATGGCTTTTATTTTGTTGAGATACTTTCCTTCTATACCTAATTTATTGAGATTCTTTATCATGAAGGGAAGTTGAATTTTGTCAAGTGCTTTTTCAGCATCTATTGAGATAATCATATGATCTTTGTCCTTGAGTTTGTTGATCTGATGTATCACATATTTATTTTCTTATGTTGAACTATCCTTGCATCCCTGAGATGAATCCCACTTGATCATAGTGTATCATTTTTTAAATGTGTTGCTGTATTCTGATTGCTAATATTTTATTGAGGATTTTTTCATCTATGTTCATGAGGGATATTGGCCTGCAATTTTCTTTTCTTGTTGTGTATTTATCTGGTTTTGGTATCAGAGTTATGTTGGCCTCATAGATTGAGTATCTTCTGTTTCAACTGTTTGGAATAGTTTGAGGAGAATTGGTAGTAACTCCTCTTTAAAAGTTGAATAGAGTTCAGCTATAAAGCCAATGGGACCTGGACTTTTCTTTGTTGGTAGATTCCTAATAACTGCTTCAATCTCATTGCTTGTTATTGGTCTTTTCAGGTTTTATATCTCTTCTTGGTTCAGTCTTGGTAATTTGTATGTGTCTAGAAACTTACCCGTGTCTTTCAGATTTTCCTATTTGTTGTTATACATCTGTTTATAATAGTCTCTAATGATTCATTGTATTTCTGTGGTATCAGTTGTAATGTCTCCCTTTTCATTTCCGATTTTTGTTATTTGGGTCTTCTCTCTTGGTTTTTTTTTTCTTTGTTTTTGTTGTTAACCTAGCTAATGATTTGTCTATTTTATTTATCTTCTTGAAAAACCGGCTTTTTGTTTTGTTGCTCTTTTCTCTTGTTTTGGGGGTCACTATTTCATTTAGTTCTGCTCTGATCTTAATTATTTCTTTCTGTCTACTACCTTTAGGATTGGATCATTGTTGTTTTTCAAGTTCTTTGAGGCATAGTGTTAGGTAGTTTATTTGATGTCTTTCCATTCTTTTGATGTAAGCATTTATTGGAATAAATTTGCCTCTTAGTCCTGGTTTTGCAGTATCCCACAGGTCTTGGTATGGTGTATCTTTATTTTCATTAGTTTCTAGAAATTTTTTGATTTCTTGTTTAATTTCTTTTTAGACCCTTAGGTCATTCAGGAGCCTATTATTTAGTTTCCATGTATTTGTAGTTTCCAGAATTTCTCTTATTAATTTACAATTTTAGTCCATTTTGGTCTGAGAAGGTACTTGGAAGGATTTCAGTTTTTAAAAATTTGCTGAGACTAGATTTGTGAACTAATATGTGGTCTATCCTGGAGAATGTTCCTTGAGCTGATGAGAAGAAAGTATATTCTTTAGTTGTTGAGTGAAATGTTGTATATACATCTCCAGGTCCAGTTGGCCTAAGGTGTAGATTAAATCCTGTGTCTCTTTGTTGATTTGTTGCCTGAAAGATCTGTGCCATAGTGAGAGAAGGGTTTTGAGATCACCCACTATTACTGTATTAGGGCCTATTTCTTTCTTTAGGTCTAAGAGTGTTTGCTTTATATATCTGGGTGCTCCAGTATTGGGTGCATATATGCTTATGATTGTCATGTCTTCTAGTTACATAGGTACTTTTAAGATTATATAGTGGCCTTCTTTGTCTCTTTTTATGTTTTTCAGTTTAAAGTCTATTTTGTCTGAGGTAAGAATAGCTACTTCTGCTCATTTTTGGTTTCCATTTGCATTGTATATCTTTTTCCATTCCTTCACTTTTAGTGTGTGTGTGTCCGTATAGGTGAGGTAGGTCTCTTGAAGACATTATATGCTTGGGTCTAGGTTTTTAATCCAATCAGCCAGCCTGTGTCTTTTGACTGGGGAGTTTAGTCCATTCACATTTAGGGTAGTTATTGGCAAGTGTTGCTTAATTCCTGTTGTTTAATTGTTTATTGTTTAGATGGTTTAAATATCCTTTGATCATTATTTCCCCTTTTATTTATCTTCTTCAATATTAGTTGGAGATTTAAGGTGGAATGATTTAGCTTCTTTTTCTTTCTTGCTGGCATTTTTGTTTTAATGGTGGGTTTTGCTCTTTCTTGAGTATTTGTGATAGCGGTCACCATTATTCAGGTACCAGATTAATGACTTCCTTGAGAATTTCTTGCAGGGCTAGTCCTGTGGTGGTGAACTCCCACAACTTTTGTTTGCCTGGGAAATACGCTATTTCTCCCTCATTTCTGAAGGAGAGTCTGTTGGGTAAAGAATCCTTGGCTGGAAATTTTTTGCTTTTAGTGTTTTGAATCTATCCTTTCACTTTCTTCTGGCCTGTAAGTTTTCACTTGAGAAGTCTGCTATTAGTCTGTTTGGGGTACCCCTATAAGTGACCTGATGCTTCTCTGTTGTTGCTTTTAGAATTCTCTCTTTGTCTTTGAGCTTTGCAAACTTAACTGCAATGTGTTTTGGGGAGGATCTTTCTGAATTGAATCTGCTTGGGAACCTTCGAGATTCCTGGACCTGAAGATCTGTATCTCGCTCTACACTGGGAAGTTTTCTATTATTATATCCTTGAATGGATTTTCAATATCTTTTCCTTTCTCCTCCCCTTCTGGAATAGTGACAACTCGGATGTTAGAGTGCTTGAGGTTGTCTGCTATTTCTCTTAGATTTTCCTCATTATTTTTAATTCTTTTTTCCTTTTTGTCTGCCTGAGTTATTTCAAAAAGACCATCTTCAAGATCTGAAATTCTTTCTTCTGCTTGCCCTACCCTGCTGCTTAAGCTCTCAGTTGTGGTTTTTATTTCATGAAGTGAATCTTTCATTTCTAGGAGTTCTGCTACACCCTTTTTAAGGTATTAATCTCGTTGTAAATTTCCTCCTTCATATACTGTATATTTTTTCTTATTTCCTTATGTTCTCTTATCGAGTCTGCTTTTATCTCTTTGAGTTTTCTTAAGATCATTGCTCAGAATTCCTTTTCAGACGTTTCAAAAATTCCCTGTTCTATGGGGTCTGAAATTTGAGCATTGCTGTATTCCTTCAGTGGTGTCAGGTCTTCTTGTTTGTTTATAGTTCTAGTATTTTTTCGTTGATGTTTAGTTATCTTGTAGAGGACTTGCTTCTTGTATTACTTGGGGTTGGCTATGAGGATAAAGATTTCCTCCTCTATTTTCAGGCTCTTCTGGTGACTCTTCTTATGTCAGTGTAGTCGAGTGAGTGGTAGGTTGCCTGTAGAGTGGCCTTAGCTGCTACTGAGGTGGTGAACTGTCCTTGTGGTGACAGAAGGTGTGGCAGTGTCTATATTATACCACCTTGGCTCCTGTTCCAGCTTTCTGTGGCCATAGACTGAACCACTGGTGCTGTGCAGGTCTCAGCTTACCTCGGTGGCTGCACTTCCCCCTGGGGCCTTAGACTGGGCTCTGGTTCTGTGTGTGTCTCAGCTCACCTTTACGCCTGTTGGGCTCTGCTGCAACTACCTTTAATGCAATTATGGATATGGTTGAATTTAATATAGGTGGATTTAATATCATCATATTTTTTTCAACATGTCCTATATATTTTTCTCTAGGGCTTATCCATATGTACATTTACATTTTCACAGTCTACCTTGAAGTACTATTATATGACTTCAGGTGTAATATGAGGTTGTTGTAAGAGTATGCTTCCCAGTGTAACATATGTTATAAATGGCACAATAGTTTGATATTATTTTTACTGTAAACAATCAATTATCTCATAAAGGATTTTAAAAATGAGAAAACAGTGTTTTGCATTTGCCCACATATTTACCATTACTGTAGCTTTTCGTTGCTTATTGTAGAAAACAAGTTTCCATTGGGTATCATCTCCTTTTGCTTGAAGAACTTCTAACACTTCTGTAGCGAAGATTTGATGACCACAGATTCTTTCATATCTGAAGGCTATTTTCACTGAATATAGAATTCTTTTTGGACAGTTTTCCATGTTTCAGAACTGTGTTCTGGATTGCAAATATTCTGATCAAAAGTCTGGTGTTATTCTTGCCATTGCTCTTCACTACAACAATGTCAAAGCAAGTTTCAGTTACGTGTACTCATATGTTAGGTTGCTTGATATTTTTCCATGTGTCACAATGTCTTGGTTCAGATCTTACAGTTCTCTCTCTCTCTCTCTCTCTCTGCTTCAGTTGGGACAGTGTCTATTACTATGTCTTCAAATTCACTGAACTTTTCTTCTGCAATGTTTTTCTTAATTTAAGCCCCTTCAGTGTACCTTTATTTCAGATATAGTATTTTTCATCTATTAAAGTCCCATTTGATTCTTTTTCTGTCTTCCATTTCTCTCCTAATTGTGTTGATGCTTCTTTTTTATGTTAGAAGATATTTATAATAGCTATTTTATAATTCCAATTTGTTAACCCATCAGGTTCTGTTTTACTGACTGGTCTTTCTCCCACTTATGAGTCATGTTTTTCTTCTTCATATGTCTAATTTGATGAGATGTTGGGCATCGTCATTTTACTTTGTTGAGTGCAAGCTTTTGTAATTTTTTCTTAAAAACCTTTGAATTTTTATGGCAGGCAACTAAGTTACTTGTGCAACAGCTTGATCCTTTTTGATCCTTTTGTGTTTTTTTTTTTTTTTTCAAATTTGTGTGAGCTTCTTAGTTTACAGCTTGTCGGTCATTATTCGCTTCACCTTATGTTGTTCTACTCTATGTATAATATTCAACAACAAACAGAGGCAGATCCCTATGCAGATTTTTGGAGCTCTTTTCTGTGAATCTTCCTTCTTTCCATCATGGAACACTGCAAATTCTAGCCCTAGCAATCTCGCAGAGTCTGATTTCTCTCTACTCAATTCAGTGAACTTCTGCTCTGCTCTGCTTGGGTTTTCCCTCTGTGTATCCTAATCTGGAAAGTACCTCTGGTGTACAGACAAGTGATTATAGGTATCATCTCTATTGTTTCACTTGTCTCTTGGATACTAGGCCTGTGCTGCCCTTTGACCAATTTCTGAAAATTGTAATTTCATGTATTTTGCTAAGCTTTCTAGTTGTTTATGTTAGGAGAGCAGGTGTGGTTCCAGTTACTCTATTATGACTTGAAGCAGATTTTTCTTATATGCTTTTGGCTTGTGTTGGAGTTCCTTGCTATGGAGAATAGCACCATCATTCAAAACTGAAGCTCAAGGCTGTGTATTAAGATTTCTTTCCACAACTATTGATGAACCCACATGGAAATGAATATTGCTTATAAGAAATATTAACTTATAATTTAGTCAACAATGAAAGTAAAAAAGAAACCACATTGAAGACCACATATCTTGGGCACAGGTGCTGGCAGTCAGCTCTATACCTATGAATATGTATAATCAGTTTTTTAAAAAAGTAGAGAGAACAAAGTATATAGGCATTTTCAAACCAAAATACCACAATTTCCAGCAAAGGGTTAAAACAAATTCTATGATAATGAGGTGAAATTCGACTTGAATAGACTTTTTGTATTCATGGCTATTTTTAAAAGTAGCTGGTTTTGTTTTTTATCTTCCATACTGTCATAATTGGGTTCCTTGAGTTACATGATTACCCATGACATTTTCTATTTCTAATATTTTATGATTATATGAAATATCCTTAGTGTCCATTATGTCCAAGACACTGGCTTAGATGATCAGTAGGACAAGTGAAAATGTTCAGTCTGTGCTGTCCACGAGATTATAAACTAGCATGGGAAATAAATGAAACACACACATATAAGCACACCTGTAGAAAAAGGTAGGTATTATGAGTGATTTAAATATGAATAATAAAAGAACCTTGAGAAATTATTAAGATGGCATTTTTTGTGAAGAAATCTGGGAAGGTTTCAATGAGAAATTGGCTTTTGATCTGGGCCTTGAAGAATGGATGAACGGTTTTTAAAGATGGGTGTGAATAAAAGGGCATTTCTGGTGGAGAAACTTTGTTAGAGCTTTTGATGCTATGGTAGTTTTCACATATATCACAAAGTTTATGGTTACATCTGGGTATATGCATTTGTACATTTTTAATAAAGTGGCATTAAAAATTATTTTGGGCTTGTAGGTGAAATTGTGCTATTAAAATGTATCTCAAAAAATTTATTAATAAAGAGGTTAAAACAGGGCAAATGTCAGTGCTTTTTGATCTTGTTCTTTGTTCATTTTGTTTCTAATCGTTAAACTTTAGTTGGAAGACTTTCCATAGAAAAATCATCTCTATGTGGTACACACATTATTATTTTTCTTAAAAATGTTAGCAGTTTGATTCATCATAGTGAGGGTTTATCCATGTTATTTGGCTAGGTAGAGTCTGAAAGCTACTAAAAAACACAAGAACGATTATTCAGTTTTTACTATGTAGTGGCCATTATGTTAAACAGTTTACATTAATTTAATTTAAATCCTCACAACAATCCTATGAGTTAAATAGAATTATTATTTCCATCTTGTACATGAAGGAACTAAGGCACAGAAAATTTCGGTGAGTTGCCCAAGATCACAGAGATAGTAACTGGCAGAGTGGAATTGTTCTGATTCAATAATCCACATTTTTAACTATTGCTACACTACAGATTAATATGCTTTTGTTAGAAATCTAATAACATCTATTATTTATTAAGAATTTACTATGTAGCAAGCATTATTCTAAGCACATTATATCCATTATTTTATTTAATTCCCACAATGAACTCGTGACACAGATATGATAATACCCATTTTAGCGATGAGGCAAGTGAAGAATCAGAGAGGTTATAGATCTTACCCAAATTCAGAGAGTTAGGGATTTCTTGAATAGGATTAAAAACCAGATTAGTCTTATTCTAAGGCTACTCTTCTTAAGAACTTTTATTCATTGCCTCATATTGCATTATTTTGATTGACTTAAATGCAATTGCTAATGGTGCCTACTGTATAATATGAAACTTTCTTATGAGAATTAAAATATAAATAAATCACCATCTGAGGAAGACTCGGGTACAAAGTACAGCTGTCAATATTTCCATCAGTACATCCCAACTTGTAGGAAGTCTCTGAAAGTCAGACTCCTGCTGATTGGGTTTTTATATAATTATTGTAGGAACAGCTCTGTGGAAACTCTCAATTTCAGTCTTGGTGAACAAATAAGGGTCACTCATAGAAATCACTTTAGCATTTTGCATTCTCAAACCAGAAATATACTAAAATCAATTACATTTAACAAGGATAATAAATTGAGTAATTTTATATTTACACCAATGGTTTGAAAACCAAGTTTCTGTTTATAAATAAGTATTTTTTGTGAATTTTCCACAACAAAAAATGAACTTAAGATACAATTGCATTGGTAATCTCCAGGAATCAAAGCCCCTAATTTTAAAGATAAACGAGAACACAATTTTCTTCAACTGTCATGTCAATTATGTACAACTTTGGTACTTAAATTTTATTCAGATGTAAATTGATCTGGTATTTGCAGAACACTATGAGAATTTTGTGTAAAAGGAGGATTCCCCAGATGCAAATTTACTGAGCAAAATGCCTCAGAGATTTCAAAACGTTTTGAACATTGTTTGAGTGTAAGTTTTATTATGAAAGAATTTTTATTTTTGTTTGTTTATTTTCCTTTTAGACTGATTATTACAAAAATTTAAAGTTTTTTTCGACAGGTTTGTTTAAATGAAAGCACAGCAAGGAGGCATTTCACCATTAGGCACAGCACTCTTTTGAATATGCACATCTTTTCTGTTTTAAAAAATGTGAATTTTATGTTTATCAGACAAAATATAATTATGAATAAAAATTTTAGTGTGCTTTGAAGTGATAATATTTAGCACATATGTAAGATAAATATATATTGCAATTTTAATAAATTCTTATAGCGCAACAGCTAGCAAAAATAAGAGATCTAAAACAAGTAGCTTGTTTATATTAAACAATTAATTTACTAGAGTCAAATTTTAATGCAACCAATTTAAGGCATTTTAGTAATAATATGAAATTCAGAAGATAACTAGATAAACATATATCAAAATTCTAGTGCAGGTCAAGAGTTTATCTGCATATTAAATTTTAAAAATGAAAAATAGAATTCTACAGTCACCTTCCTACCTCTCCCTGCTTCTTACATGGTGAAAAATGTGGATATTTTTGAATGATGATCACAAAGCTACATAAAAGCTTTATATTCTCAGAGATTTTCCTTTTGAGTAGGTAGCTTTATGAAAAACCAAATTAACCTTTTTTTCACAGCCATGATTAATGTAAAGTTCATTAAAGAAAAAATAGGCAAGGAAATGATCAAAATCCTTTCTTCATAGTTTCAGAATACATAAGATTCCCTGTGTGTGCCTATAAAATGTCCACAGTTGTAGAGAGGTAAAGAGTTAGAGCTAAGGGGTGGAGGGGCAGGTAAGAGAGAGAGGAATGAATTTATACTGAATTTGCATTTAAGCCGAGAATGTTTTAAAGTCAGACAGTGTTATAGAATTGTAATGTATGATCATTCTGTTATCTTTACACATTCTACCAAGATACCTTAAGTGTGATTGATGAGAACATGCATAAGAAAACCTTTGAAAAATTAAGGGATAAAAGCAAAAGTAATAAAGAAATATTTGACTGCTTTGGAATAAACTTTGTTTTGACCTCAAATATGCCATTTGGTACACAGGGTATTATTCCTGTAACTGGCAGATAGCCAGTTTCACAGAGTTAGTTCCCAGTACATCATTTTAAAGCTCATTAGTGTCTCCATGGTAAAATATTTTTGCAGATTCTCTCTTTCCCTCCATCATTTGAACTGGCGCATTTCTGATAAGTGAATATTGTTTTATTCACCACAGCTTATATATTTATTTTGATGAGAGGTATATAGATTGAATATTAACTTCAGGATAAAGAACTAGATGCAATATTAACATCTCTTTGAGTGGTACATGTTGAGTTGTGACCCAGTCTATAAAGCCCAGTACAAAAAGTCTGGCCAATGACTTCCAGACATTGGAAGAGGTCACTTTGGTAATGTTTTTCAGTTCCTCAATTCCTACTGCCATGCGTGGCAGAAAAGCATTTTTGTTTTTACAACTGTGTGTATTTTCTATCTCAGAAACCTATTTACTTTCTTCATATATAACTTGTTCATACACATTCATAAAATTTATTATTATTTAGTTATTTGTTTGCTTACATGTTTGTTGTGTATCTCTACCATGGTCTATAAATTTCATAAGATCAGAGATCTCTCTTGTTTACTATTGTATCCTTAGCACCTAACACACTGATGACACATTATAGGCATTGAATAAATATTTGGTGAATGAATGAGTTATGGATATAAGCTCCATGAGCAAAAGAGGCAGGTGGTTTCCAAAAATATGATTGCCAATGATAGAAATGTAGCTAGTCATGTAAATATGGATAAACAGTTAAATTTGGTTCATATTTAATAAAATTATAGTCCATATACAAAGATATTTATTTTTGCTTCTTTACAGTAAATGAATTTACACATACATGCAAAAGGTGACATAAAAGATTTGTCAACTTGCTTGCGTTTGTCTTTAGCCTTGAGATATCAGTCAGCTTTCAATGAACTTACTAGCAGTCATAATCACTACCTGGCAGGCCCTACAATAATATAGATTTTCTAAGAAAATGAGTAGATAACTAACAATTGATTTTTTTGAAAAATAATATTTATTGCTTTTTACTGAATGTAAGTGTTTCTCTTTTCTTCTTCCAAATACCTCATTGAAAATCTCAATAAAGGAATGCAAATTGGAATAAATTCATATCAGCACTAAAGATGAGAGGAGTAAGCCTTAACACATTTGAAATGTATGTGCATTTGTGGATTTTGGAGGACAGATACATTTTATTGATGGATAACCTACATCAAGAGCTCCTGTTTAGTATAGACACAGGAAGAAACTACAGAACAGATAGTAGTGCCATAAAAAGGCTGCAAATTCAGAGTAGGCAGGTACAAAGGAGTTACAAGTGGGGTGTTTATTAAAATGATTATTTTGGGACATTTAAACCAGTCAGGCCCTCCATATGTGCAGTTGTGAAATTTAATCTTGGGTTAAAATCAGAAATCTAAATTTTAAAAAAAAATGTGACAACAAGCCTGAAAATATCCCCTTCTCTTAACATGGATACTGGAATCTCACAGTAAAGCACTCCTATTTTTGGAATGGGGAAGTTGGAGTGCCTGCTCACTTTTTAGCTACAAACTATAAAGTAAAGTCAGTCTGCCCATGGTATACTCTCCCTGCATACATACAGCTGATAGTGACCTCTTACATTCAGAGGAGAAAACTGTTGAGGAAACGTGCATATATAAAAGACAGAGAAAACCTATGCTACTTGGTCATCCATTCACATATATGAACGAACAACTAAGAATCAGCAGGTATTTGAGAAAACCATTTTCCTTTTTTTGGTAGTATCAACATGAACAAATGGAATAATTGGTCTGAGAAGAATCGCATGAAATCTACAGAACAAAATATAAAATTCTATCCTCAGAAGCAGTCAAGAAACAACACAGTTCATAAAATGAGAGCAGGCTGCTATGGAAAAGGAGCAAATATAGAACCAAAAGATGTCTTAAAAATTATAATTGCCAAACCAAATAAATAAATAAATAAAGGAGTTAGAAGAAAAAATTGAGGCACAGGACAAAAATGGACCAAAATGTCAGAGATGGAAAACTACAAGAGAAAAGTTAGGAAATTAATGCGAGCGTTCCAACATTTATTTGGGATTTCAGAGAAAACAGCTAAAACAAACACGGGGTGACAAATAATAGAAGAAAATTTCCTAGAAAAAAAGAGGTCCTAGAATTAAAGAAAGACTAAAGTTTAGGGACTGAAAGGGACTACAAAACAGGGATAAAATTCAAACACCAAGACTAAAGAGAATATCCCAAATGTATGCCAAGATAAAAAAAAAATTTATAAAAGAATATACTAATAAATCAGATTTTGCATCAGAGTTCTCATTAGTTACACTGGAAGCTAGAAGAGAATGAAATCATGCATTGAAGATCTGAAGGAAAATGATTTTTAACTTGGAATTTTATACCTAGATAAATTAGCATTTGTATAGAGGGTTAAAGAAGATATTTTCAGACATACAAAAATCAGCAAATGTATCAGTAACACACCTTTTATAAAAGGCTCACTTGAGGTTGTAACCAGGTAAAATTAAAAAACAAGCCAGGTAAAGTATCTAAGAGATAATTGACCTAAGCGAGAAATGTGAAGAAATCATAGGAAGAGAATGCGGTGGTCCTGTAGTAGAATGATAATTACAAAATCATAATGTTGTAAATGCAGGTCACAGGCTTTTGATTTTTGTAATCAACCGTAAGCAAAGTCCTGAAGCCTTACCAGATAGATGTTTTAAATTCTGTTAATTTTGATGGTTTAAATACAATGAAATTACAGTCTCATATTGGATTGGGATCGGGGAGAAATATAGTGATGTAGGCATATTAATTATCTGCATACATGAGAAATCATCTAAAATCAGTGTGTAAGAATTGCCATCTTTACAGTATTGAACCTTTGCATCCATGTGCATAGTATATCTCCCCATCAATTTAGGTTTTTCTTTATGTCTTGTAATAAAGATGTAAAACTTATAATAAAGTTTTATTTTTCTCTTTAAAGATCATAAATATTTTGAAAAGATTTGTTCCTAAGTACTTTATTGGTATTTTAAATATTATTTAAAAATAACACTTTGATATTCTTTGTTGTTACTTGGGAATTCAGCTGACTTTTACATATTGATCCAGTAGCCTTACTGACTTCTCTTACTAATTCCAATAAATTGCTTGTGGATTTTCTTGCATTTTCTAATTAGAAAATCATTATGTCTGCAGATCTGGACAATTGTGCTTCTTTCATTTTCATTCCCGTACTTTATTTTTCTTTTCTTGTCTTAGTGCAGTGGCCCACATATCTGATGCCATGTTGAACAGAAGCATTGAGAATAGGCATCCTTATCTCATTCTGGATTTTAAAAGAATTGTTTCTAGTATTTTAACATTACTGATGATGTTTGCTTTTAGCTTTTTGTTAGATACCTTTTTTCAGGTTAGTGAAGTTGCCTTCTCTTCCTAGTTTGCTAGGAGGTTTTATAGTGAACAAGTATTGAATATTATCAAATATTTTTTCTGTATCAAATATTAAGGTAATATAGTTAATGTGAGGAATTACATTCATAGATTTTCAGATATTAAATCATTAGTCTATGCATTTTGGATTAACTGAACTTGATATGAATTTTAGAAACATTTTTAAAGCATCCTAGTATTTAGTTTCCTAATACAATTGATTCTTGTTATTCCCAGTGGTTATGGTCTATAAAGCCATCAGGAACATCAAATTAGCAAATACTGAATGGTTGCTCCTAGGGGAAATACAGGGTAAGGTTCTCATGAGCCTCTGGTCATATTTTTGCCAACCAATCAATATGAGTATGACCTTGCTTTATGTGTTTCAATTTAAAGACACATTGTTTTCTATATATTGTTGATCAATTAACATTGAATTTAAGGGCAACAGGTCTATAACTCATGCTTGAATGATGCTTATGTAACACAAATATTTTCTCCTTAAGGCCCATTGAAGGTTTCTTGTACTTAGGAACACTAGTCAGTACTTCAGCGTTATGCTTGGAGACTAATTTAAACAGTGAAATCACTAACAAAAATCACAAAAATACGAACAACGTGGCACTAAATAGACTACTCAAAGTACACATTTACAATATGAGAGTGAAACAAGTCAGAGCACTCTGGGAACATGAATGTTGGGTGATGCAGATTTTTCACTGTTCTGCACATGTCCATGAATGATCTTGAAAGTGCCCTAAGTACTGATTTGGGTGTTACAAGAGCATTTTAATGAATAGGCAAATTTTCAAATATGGAATTCTTGAATAATGAGGATCCACTGTATTTCCTTTTAGATTTTTGCATCTACATGCGAAGTGAGATTCACTGGTTTTAATAATAAGCTCATACTAGACTCATTAAATAAGTGGGGGCAGTAGTCCTTTTTTTCTATTTTCTCGAAGAGTTTGCATAATATTATTATCATATGATCCTTGAGTTTTCTATATAATACACCTGTAAAAATGTCTGCCTAAGAAAAGTATTTTCTTTTCTTTGTTTCTGTTTTTTATTTTTGGGTAGATTTACAAGTATAAATAGAAGATTTTTAAATGGTTTTATGTCTATTCATAGCTTTATTCTTTTTTTGTCAGTTTTGGAAAATTACAAGTAGTTAAAAACATGCTCATTTTATCTATGTTTTAAAAGTTCTTGCATAAAGTTGTTCATGCTATTCTGTACTTACGTTTCATTTTTTATATTTAATAGATTTATATTTGCCTTTCCATTTTTTTCTTGACCAATCTTAACAGATGTTTGTCTGTTTTATGTGTTTTTTTGTTTGTTTTTTTTTCAAACCAAATTTTGCCTTTTTTGAGCCTCTTTTTGTTGTGTGTTGATTTTTGATTTCACTAATTTCTGCTCTTATACTGTATTATTTTTAATAATATTCATTATTTCCTTCTTTCTATTCCCTTTTGTTCTCCTAATATCTTAAGTTGGAAATGAGTTCATTAATTTTTAGCCTTTTTTCTTATGGAAACATTTAATGCTGTAAATGTTCCGTTAAATAACTTTCACTACATAAAGTAAGTTTTGATGTGTATTTTTTGTGTATCTTTTAGTTCTACATATTTTATTATCTATTTTCATACTCTTTTCTTTGACCTATGATTTATTTGAAAGTCTGTGCTTTACTTTCCTAACATATATAACATGTGTAGTTATCTATTGCTTTTGTTTCCTAATTTAAATGGCATTGTGGTCAGAGAATGGTCTTTGTGTCACTGACTCTTTCATAATACTTGCTTTATTCTATGTGTCAACTTTTAAAAGTGCTCTGTGTATTCCTGAGAATGTATATTCTCTAATTGTTGGGTGTAGAGTTATATATTTATTCATTAGGTAATTAGTTTGTTGTTTAATTCTTCTGTATACTTAATTTTTATTTGCTAATTCTAGGAATTATTGAGAGCAGTGTGCTAAAATCTCACAGTGGTGTTAGACTGGTCAGTTTTTTCCTTTAGTATTTTCCATTTTTGTTTTGTATATTATTTCCTTTTTTCCCCTGTTGTTCTTTAGTTTATTAAGTTGTCTCTTAGCTCAGTAACTTTTTGCCTTTTATTACCTCCAATAGAAGCATTTAATGTTATGCATTTTCCTTGTTTTAAATTTTACAGATGCTTCCTCCAATAGCTGTAGTCTTTGGGAACCTGATTCTGTTTATTTGTTCTGGGAGCTGTCTTTCATAGTGACTTCATTCCTTTTGTATTTTATTTTTATAGAATTCCAATTCCATTACTGGCATAGGGCTTTCCTTTAAAATTAGACTAAAAAGGATGGCAATTGTTGATTCGAGAAGCCTGTATATTCCCTTCCTTACTTTAGTTTTTTTTACAGTTTCTCTGGTGGATACCATCTTACGTTTTTTGGGAGCACTTCTACATCTCTTATAATGTTGAGGATTAAAAATTGACCCAATATTTAGTGTAAAGGAATTTAAATTTAAACCTAGTACGAATAACAGATAATGCTGTAGTACATTAATGAATTTCCACTATTGATCTTTCTGGGTTGAAATACTATAAAGCAATGCATAGGGTTTGTTTTTCCCTTCTTGAAAGTCTATGTTGCACTTTTAATATACCTAAAAAATTGCATATTTTAAAAATAGCTGTTTGCTCTTTGGGGTTAAATGTTTTTTTTTTGTTTTTTTTTTTTTTTTTGTCTTTTTTCGTGTCCGGCAACAGATCGCAACCCTCAGTGTCGCGCCCATACTGGACCGGGACCAGCCCCGGGATTGCAACCCTTGGTGTTGCACCCGCACCTCGCTCAGCCAGTGAGCGGGAACCGGTCTGTATATGGGATCCGAACCCTTGGCAGGAGCGCTGCCGCGCTCCCAAGCGGCGCACTATAGCAGTGCGCCACTGGGCTGGCCTGGGGTTAAATGTTAAAAACAAATAAACAAAGAAGTTATCCTTTATTCTGAAGAGGGGGTTAAAATATGAAATAATTCAATTTTATATTATTTATTTTCTATAAATCTGATTAGACACTTACAAGTTACATATGGCCTATGATATTTTTCATTTTTTTGTAGAGTAGGAAAAAGTGAATTTAGCATCTTCCTGGGCACAAAGGAAAAGTTAAAGTTAAATCCTTTTTTCAAGCATTTATAATGAGTTTTGAAAACCATTTTAATAAACATACGAACAACGCAAAGCAGTATTTTGTAGTGTTTAAGAACATAAAGTCAAACCAGACTACTTGTGTTGTATTCCTGGCTGTTACTTCTTAGCTATTTTTCCTTTTTACTTAACTGGACCTTTATTTCTGCATCAGTATAATAGGGATAATAATAACCGGCTAGGGTTGTTGTGATAATTCAATAATATAATCTATATAAATTGTTTAAAAGAGTTCCTCACACAAAGTAAATACTCAACAGAGGTTAACTATTATTATTCATATTTTAAAAAACCTCAAAACTATGAAAAATAATCAACAAAATGGTTTTCATTTTTATCATAAAATTACTATCTAGGAGTCAAGGCAGCTGTGGTGATGCTGTGTTCTTATTTGTTCTGGTGTGTTTGTATGTATGCTTCATGGAATATGTGTAAGTGTGATGAATGTGTGTGGAAGGACTCATGGAGATAAGAGCTACCTCTTTAAATTTTAGCATTGGTCATTTTCTTTTTCTTTTCTTTTTTTTCTCCCCTTTTTGTCTTTTTTACTGACCGGTAACGGGATCGCAACACTCGGTGTCGCGCCCGTACCGGGGACCGGCAACGGGATCACAACCCTCGGTGTTGCACCCGCACCGCGCTCAGCCAGTGTTCTTTTTCTTTTCTTTTTTTTCTCCCCTTTTTGTCTTTTTTACTGACCGGTAACGGGATCGCAACACTCGGTGTCGCGCCCGTACCGGGGACCGGCAACGGGATCACAACCCTCGGTGTTGCACCCGCACCGCGCTCAGCCAGTGTTCTTTTTCTTTTCTGATATTTATGATTCAAGCTCACTGGACAGTTTATTTAAAGAACTATAGCCTTGCACACACACTGTTATTTTAATAAAATAATTGATAAATTTATGATTGATCACATTCTGTGGTGTCATACCTAATGTTTCTCAACATAGCACTTTTTAGAAATATTGTCTTTTCTTGTTTAATTTTTAATGAGGTATTGAGCTGTATATAGTGACAACACCTTTTGTAATTGGTTAAATGGGAATCTACACTAGTTATTTAATTTGCATATTTTATTTGTTTTTCAAATATCAGCTGGTACCCTTGGATTATCAAATCTAATCTCTGAAAGCCCCAAGAAAAGGCAATTCATATTCCAGGAAAAGCTATAAGATTAAATTTCATGTGAACTTAAAGAATCACTTGTAATTTTCTCTTCCTATAAAGAAAAATCTACATAAAATTGGTCAAAAAGATTACATTAAATTTTTAGTGACTGATTTTCCGAAAAATGCTACTATTTGATAAGAGGCCTAAGGAAAGGATGACTCTCATTATTTAAAAAATTAATTTAATGGCTTAACTTATGAATCTCTTCAAATATTTCTACCATATGTGTTTCAATTCTGTGTATAGAAGAGGTAAACTCTCTGTGAGGGTTTTCACCTTTTTAGAGGAAAAGTACAGATGGTGTTGCAAGGAAGACAGTGAAATAGTCAAATCAAGTAGTGAGATTGTGCCCAAATATCACATGAATTTAATACACTCCAAAGGGAACTTATTTTTAATGGAGAAAATTGTGTCAGAAGTATGTTTCAAGTGTGTATGGCCAATTTAGTACCAAAAGTTTAGGCATTACCCAGCTGTTGAAAATAAACCATTGATTCTATTGGGAGAGATGTATCACAAATTCAAAATAGGGTCTGAGCAGAGCAAAGAGATAGACTATTATCCCACTCAAACTTGGGATTGAAAAGTCTGTAATAGAAAAACATGTAAGTACAAATCATTACTTAGAGACCATAGGGAAGAAGAAAAAGATGAATAAACATAAATATCTCCAGAAAGGGGTGAGCACTGAAAAAAGATAAATGCAGTGCAATCTAATTTTATGGATAGCATTCCATTGAAATAAAAACAACTTGTAAAAAGCAAGTATTAATAATATCAATAATAATCGTACTTTAACAGTTGGGGAAGTTCCAATTTTCCAACATAATTGGGGTGTGATGGATAGGAAGCTAAGAGAAGTAAATGGCAAGTAAATTTCTCATCTTATGGTGGGAGAGGGGAATACAGGTTAAATAATAGTTTGAGCTTAAATATTAATGTCACACCTTTTGTATATGGAACAGTGCATGATCTGGTACATGTGAGATGCAACGAAGGAATAGGTAAGCTACAAGGAGAAGAAAAATAAAATGGGAAAGAATTGGCAAATAGGAAAAAGGGTCAGAAATAATAAAAGAAACACATTTTAAGTTAAGATGGGTATGTTTATAGAAACATTGATTTTTATTTTTTACAAATGGTCTGTATAAATTTCAAGCTTGTGAAGTTCAGTAAAATAATCTTGAAAATTGGTATCTAATGTTTGCTGGAACTGGCGTATTTATTTCAGTAGCATATTATTTTTTAACTCAGGATACTTACATTTAGTAAATACTTTAATTCTCATGCAGTTTTTTTGTGTTTTTCTTAGTATAATTTTAATGACATTATTACATGGTGGCTTATGGTGACATTACCACATTTCATTGGATCTATACTAGCCTACCATGATGGTGGCTGGGATACTAAATGCTTAAGATTGCCTAAACATCCATAGTAATATAATCTGCAGAAAAAAAATATCTATTTTACTATTTCAAATGGCAGACTTCATGTCATTGCTGTTAATCACCATTTTTACCCTAGAATGTTAGTGGACGTTTTGAATTCTGAATAGGTGAAATTAATATATACTTACTGTAGTGCTTTTTAGTATGACATTTGCACTTTTTACAGGTATCTCCAGGGACTTGATTTTTGCTTTCTTATCTCCTGTGTTTGAGATTATTTTCTCTCAGCTAGTGTTACTGTCTGTTTACAGTATTTTGGTATACACTTTCTCATTCGTAATACTCATCCTAGCTTGCTACATTATTGCATCCACAGCAAAGTAGACTTTACCAGAGCTCTTTAACTAAAAGACTCCTGTACCTCTGTCCCCCTTTCACTTAACTTTCCTGGAAAGGAATTGTCTATGATGGGGATATGCTTCAGTTCTCTCAGCTAAGAACATGGCCTAACCTTTGAGTAGAAAACTCAGAAATACTAGTTAAACTGCATTACAATTATACAGCTAAATATATTATACCCAATCTTTTAGGTTCTTTAAATTAAGGCTATTATAATGGTATATTGCTTTGTTTTAAAAAGCCTGTGCCTTTATTCTATGAGTTTGGGTGGAAGCCATCATGGAATTAGGATTATGATTTAAAGCGTGTATCAAGGTACCTGAAAAGTGCTATGACATTATATTGTAGACTGTGGTTTTTTTTGTTTTGAAAAGAAATAATTACTTCTTTAAAAAAAAAAAAATGATACACAAATATTTAAATAATTATTTAAGCAATACAGAAAAGTATGAAGGAGAAAATGTAGACATTCTGTGCAAAATCCCATCATCTAGAAATAATTGTCATTAATGGTTGGTGAGAAATATTCCAGACATACATCTCATTCATGTATATACACAGATTGAAAAATAAATAAAAATAAATCTAAATATGGTAGGATAAAAGAATGAATGAATGAATTGATGGATGGATAAATGGAGAAATATAACTGTTCTTCCAAAAAGTTATATGTAGTTATATATAGTATAGTATATAGTTTTATGTAGATATATAAAATGCGCTGTATCTAAATAAGACTATATACAGTCATGCACTGCATAACAACGTTTCAATCAACGACAGACTGCACATACCACAGTGGTTCCATGAGATTATAGTACCGTATTTTTATTGTACCTTTTCTATGTTTAGATATGTTTAGATACACAAATACCGTTGTGTTACAATTGCCTATAGTATTCAGTACAGTAACATGCTGTATGTAGGTTTGTAGCCTAGGATCAATAGGCTATACTATATAGGCAAGGTGTGTAGTAGGGTGTACCATCCAGGTTTGTGTAAGTACGCTCTGTGTACTTTTGCCTCCTCTTAACTACTGATTTGTTATTTAAATGATTATTATTTTCATATTGTTAAGATTTATGCCATTGACATGCTGTTGTGAATCTGTGATTCCAAGTTTTAGTTGTACTTGGAAATAGCTTTGATGCTCACTGGATACGGGTTGTCTCTTCAGCAAAAATATCCTTTTCCCACAGTTGCTGCTTCCAAAGTGCACAAAGAGGAGGGGAAGAATGAAGAGAAAGAGAAAGATGAGAGTGAACAGGCCACACGACCTCAGCAGCCCTGATCTTCTAAGTCAGACTAATGTGGTTGTAGAGATTTGAGCATCTGGAAGGAATGGGAAGTTGAAGTAGATGGCAACAGATGGTAATACCTGAAGTTTTAAAACATTTACCCAAAATTAGACCCATTTAATAATCAAAACTGATGGAGAAGTTACTAAATTAGAATAAGTTATCCTCCATTACCCAAGAAGAAATAGAGGCCACAGTTGCAGCTGCTAGAAAAATAAAATTCTATTTTTTTTTCATACTTTAGTGAGTTGAGATATCTGAATCCAATTAATTACAGGCTTTTACAATTTTTTATTATTGAAAATTTTAAATACACAAAAGTAATTTAATGATCACATGAAGATATCAGCCACTGTCAACTAAATATCAATATTTGGCATTTTATTTCATCTATTTTAAATAGATCTATTTTACATTTTTAATAAAATGTATTTTTCTTTTAACTTTTAATTTAGAAATAATTTCATATTTCAGAAATGTTGCAAGAATAGTGCAAAGAATACCTGAATACCCTTCACCCGAATTTTTCCAATATTTACATATTACCAAATTTACTTTTCACTTTTACATGTAGATGCATACTCTCTTTTGTTGGAGAATAAATTATTGACAGGAACCCTCCTGACCGCTAAATACTATAGTGTTTAATTCTTTAAAACAAGAACATTCACTTATATTACCACAGTAGAATTGCCAACATCAGGAAATTAATGCTGATACAATGCTGGTGTCTAATCTACAGACCTTATTCAAATTTTGCCATTCCCATTAATGCTCTTTATAGCAGAGGAAAAAAACAACCTACTAGTCTAGGACCAATCCAGCATCACACATTGCATCTAGTTCTCTCTTTTAGTTCCCTTTGATCTAAACGTCATGCTGAAGACCTTTTGCTTTTAGTTTTTCATGACCTTGATATTCTTGAAGAAAGTAAGCCAGTTATTTTGTACCTTAGTTTGGATATGGCTGTTTTTACCTCATGATTATATTCTTTTTATACATCTTTGATAGAAGCAACACAAAAGTGAGATTGTGTCTTTTTCAATGCATCCTATCAAATGAGACCATTAGAGATGTTAGAGATGATGCTAACTTTGGTCACTTCGTTAAGATGGTATCAGTCAAGTTTCCCAATTCTAAAGTTACTATGTTTCCTTTTATAATTAATACCTATTTTGGAGAGACAATTTCAAATGATTTAATATGGTGTTTTTAATGAAACTTTTGCCAACTAGCTTTAGAATTCATTGAGGATCCTTATCTGAATTATTACTTCCTGTGATGGTTGACAAAGGGTGATTTCGTAATTCTGTAATTCCTATTGCATTTACTAGTTGCCATTGTCATAGAAGAGCTTTCCCTACTCTGCCATTTATTTATTTATGTGTATCAGTATTCTTATTGTATTCAATGGATTATTAACCATTATCGTAATTATTTATTTGATGCTCAAATTGTCTCAGATTTGACCATTGAGAACTCCTTCAAGCTGCCTTCTGTGTCCTTTTGACATCTCATTACTTTCTGATATAACGAGGTGTTCCAGAGTCATCTTCTACTTTCCATGTGCGAGTCCCAGAATCAGTCATTTCTCTAAGAAGTCCTGGTTAATTTTAGTGGAGATTAATATTCAGAGATCAAGATGTGGATACTAGGTGCACATTGCTTCTAGGGTGCCATTGCTTTAGCTCCTGCTAGTAGACAGAGTTAGAAAGCACGTGCGTGTATGTTCACATATAGACATATATATGCATATCTGTCTATCTACAATATGTCTGTCTATCTATCTACCCATCTATCTATCACCTATATGAAAAACCATGAGCTCATACTGTTAACTCCAATTTGGGTAAAAACCCACAAAACTCATTCTAACTTCCACTCTTTTGAGATTTATAACTCCCTTCTCCAAAAGCAGGAAATCTCTCTCCCTTTCCCCACAATACATTCCACTCATTGCTTAATCCTAGAAGATACACACAAACACAAATAGTTTCAGAGTTGTTAACCCATAGCACTGGGAAAAACAAACCTTTTAACTGGAGTTCAGCGTTTGTTCAGAGCATTTGTGTGTTTTCTTTGTGGCCTGAGGGTATATAGTCAAAATACTGTGTTAACAAGTTAATTGGGTTAGTTATTTTCCTTCTTTCTCTTCAGTGTGGGGATGTTATTCATTTGAAATACTATTAAGTTCTTTTTTTTTTTCTATTTATATTTCACTTTAGTTGTTATTTTTCCCATCCTAATTGGTTTCACTTTTTTAACATATGGCATGTTGACATGATTCCAAAACTATAAACAAAAATATTTAGTGAGAGAAGTGTTACCCCAAACCCTCTATCCTGTTCTCACCCCTCATCTTTCCACCTGATACCCATGCGCCATCTGTAGATAACAATTCTCATTTGTTTCTGAGTTATCCTTCCTGTGTTCGTTTTTTACAAGACTGAGTAGATACCTCTATGTTGCCTTATTTCCTTTTTTCTCTTAAACAAAAGTTAGCATACTTTAGGTAAACTTTGCACTTTACTCTATTGTGTGTCCGTATTATAGTTTCCTATGTATAGGCCTTTAGATTGCTTTCAATATTGTATATTGTGTAGGTGTTTAGATTGCTTCCAAAATTTTGCAACTGTATGCAGCACTTCAATGAATAATCTTGTGCATATGTGTTTTCCTATTTTTGGAATTGTATCTTTAGGGTAAAGTCCTAGAGGTGGAGTTGCTGGATCAAAAGGTAAGTGCATATGTAGTGTTTGTTAGATATTACCGAATTCCCTTTTATATGTATTGTGCAAGTTTGCATTCCCACTGACAGTTTATGAGTGCTGTTTTTACTACACTTTCAATAAGAGTGTATTGTCGTAACTTACAATTTTTCAAATCAGATAGGTAAAATATAATATCTCAATGAACTTTTAATTTGCATTTATATTATAATGAGCGAGGTTGAACATCTTTTCGTATGTTTAAGGGATATGTATATATATATATATATGTATATAATTCATGTCTTGCCCATTTTTAGTGGAGTGTTATTCTTTTCTCCTCAAATTTTAGGAGTTATTATAAAGATAGAGCTATTGACCCTTTAATTGTGATACATATTAAAAAAATTTTCCCCAGTTGATGAGTTATTTTTTGACTTTGTTTTTAGAATTTTTATGATGCTTTTAAAATTTCTTACATAGTTGAATCTTATCAGTCTTTTCCTGTATTGAACCTGGACTTTGAGTCATAAGTAGAAATTTTTCCCTACATCCAGATTTTATTCTATTACTTGTATAGTTTGATTTTATATATTTGGATCCCTGATCCATTTGGAGTTTATTCTTGTGTATAGTGTGAAATAGTCTCTTTTTTAATCTTTTCCCCAAATGGCTAACTGGTTATTCTGGCACCATTTAAAAAATAAGTCTATCTTTATCCCACTGATTTGAGAAGCCACCATTTTCATATATTAAATTTCTATATGTACTTGGGTCTATTTCTGGACTCTATTCTATTCTGTTGGGCTGTTGGTCTATTCATGCAGCAATACTGCACTGTTTTAATAATAAAAGTCCATAGTATGTTTTTTCTTTTTTTTCTATTTATTGTAATAAAGTTGATTGTACATATCTGTGGTGTACAGAGGTGAGCATCAACATCCATGTGCAATATGCAGCACTCACATCAGAATAATTATTATATTCAATAATATACACTATCATTGCTATTCGTGGCCCATTACCCATTCTTCCCTCTCCTCTCCCTCCATGCTTCTAATAACCCCAGTTGTCCTTTTGAAAGTTCAGTGTGTTATTGGGAATGTTTTATCTTTCTTTCTTTCTTTTATTTCTATGTTTATTATGAGTGAGAACATACAGTATTTCTCTTTCTGTGCCTGGCTTACTTCACTTAATATGATTTTCTCTAAGTTCATCTATGTTGCTTCAAATGGCAATACTCATTCTTTTTGATAGTTGAATAATATTCCATTGTTTATATATACCACATTTTCCTTATCCATTCGTCTGATGATGGACATTAGGTTGGTTCCAATTCTTGGCTATTGTAAATAGAGCTGTGATAGACATGGGGGTGCAGGTATCTCTTTGACATGATGCTTTCCACTCCTTTGGATATATACACTGCAATGGAATTGCTGGATTGTATGGCAGTTCTATCTGAAGTTGTTTAAAGAACCTCCATACCATTTTCCATAATGGCTGCACCAATTTACAGTCCCACCAACAGTGTAGGAGAGTTCCCTTTTCTCCACATCCTCACCAGCATTTGTTGTTTTCTGTCTTTTTCATGATAGCTAGTCTAACTGGGGTGAGATGGTATCTTAATGTGGTTTTGGTTTGCATTTCCCTGATGCTGAGTGATGTTGAGCATTTTTTCATGTGTCTGTTGGCCATTTGCATATCTTCCTTAGAGACGTCTATTCAGTTCCTTTGCCCATTTTTTAATTGGGTTATTTGATTTTTTACTGTGAAGTTGTTTGTGTTCCTTGTATAGTCTCGATATTAATCCTTTGTCAGATGGGTAGTTTGCAAATATTTCCTCCCACTTTGTAGGCTGTCTTTTTGCTCTGTTAATTGTTTCTTTTGCTGTGCAGAAACTTTGTAATTTGATATAATCCCATTTGTTTATTTTTCCTTTTGTTGCCTGTGCTTTGGGGGTCATATTCACATAAAATCTTTGCCCAATCCTTCTTCCTGAAGTGTTTCCCCTGCATTTTCTTTTAGGAGCTTTATAGTTTCCAGTCTTATATTTAAGTCTTTAATCTATTTTGAGTTGATATCAGTGTATGGCAAGAGGAACATGTCTAGTTTCATTTTTCTACACATGGATGTTCAGTTTTCCCAGCACCATTTATTGAAGAGGCAGTTTTTTCCCCAATGTATGTTCTTGTTGCCTTTGTTGAGGATCAGTTGCCTGTAGGTTTGTGGACTGATTTCCAGGTTCCCTATTCTGTTCCATTGGTCCAAGTGTCTGTTTTTATGCCAGTACCATGCTGTTTTGGTAACTATAGCTTTATAGTACAGTTTGAAGTCAGGTAGTGCTATGTCTCCGGCTTTATCCTTTTTGCTCAAGATTGCCTTGGCTATTCAGGGTCTTTTGTTATTCCATATGAATGTTAGGATTGTTTCTTTTATTTCTGTGAAGAATGTCATTGGTAGTTTGATGAGGATTGTATTGAATATTTAGATTGCTTTGGGGAGTATGGACATTTTCACAATGTTGATTCTTCGAATTCATGAGCAAGGAATGTCTTTCCATCATTTTGTGTCCTCTTTAATTTCTTTCAACAGTGATTTGTAGTTTTCATTGTAGAGATCTTTAACCTTCTTGGTTAAGTTGATTCCTAGGTGTTATATATATATTTTGTGGCTATTATAAATGGGCTTGCTTCCTTGATCTCTTTTTCTGCTAAATCACTGTTGGAGTATAAAAACGCTACCAATTTTTGTGTGTTGATTTTGTATCCTGCAACTTTACAAAAGTTATTTATCAACTCTTAAGAGTTTTTTTGTAGAGATTTTGGGCTGTTCTATATACATGATCATGTCATCTGCAAACAGGGACAATTTGACTTCATCTTTTCCAATCTGGATGCCCCTTATTTCTTTGTCTTGCCTGATTGCTCTGGCTAGTAGTTCCAGTAATATGTTGAATAGGAATGGTGAGAGTGGGCATCCTTGTCTTGTTCCCATTCTGAAGGAAAAAGTTTTAGCTTTTCCCCAATCAAGATGATATTGTCAGAGGGTTTGTCATATATGGCTTTTATTATGCTGAGATACTTTCCTTCTATACCTAATTTGCTGAGATTCTTTATCATGAAAGGATATTAAATTTTGTCTTAATAAATTTAAAAAAAATTGAAATCATTTCAAGTGTCTTTTCAGACCACAATGGATTAAAACTAGAAATCAACAGCAAGGGAAACTCTGGAAACTATACAAATACGTGGAAATTAAACAGCATGCTCCTGTATGACATGTAGGTCCAAGAAAAAATTAAACAGGAAATCAAAAAGTTCATAGTATGTTTTAATGTATGGTAGACTGATCCTACCTTACATTTTTTTTAAAAATTTTTACTGTTTATTTTTGGATTTTGTTTTTCCATGTGAACTTTAATATCAATTTATTTGGCTCTAGGAAAATACTTGCTGATTTTTTATTGGGAAAGCTCTAAATTTATAAAGTAATTTAGAGAGAACTGACATCTTTTTTTTTTTTCTTGACCAGTAAGGGGATCGCAACCCTCGGCACAGTGTGATCTGTACCACGCTCAGCCAGTGAGCTCACCGGCCATCCCTATATAGGATCCGAACCCATGGCCTCGGTGCTATCAGCACCTCACCCTCGGCGCTATCAGCACCACACTCTCCCACGTGAGCCACGGTGCTGGTCCAGAGAGAACTGACATCTTTATGTTATCAAGCCATCCTATGCAAGAAATAGGGATCTTTTTCCATTTGCTTGACTGTACTTCTTTGTATCTTTTGTGAGTGTTTTAAAATTTTCCTCATATAAGCTCTGCACATTTCTCATTAGTTTTATTTGTTCACTTGTAAATGCGGATTTCTCTACCATTACATTTTCCAACTATTATTGTTTGTTTGTAAAGGCTATTGACTTCTATATGATGCTTTTATATCTTGCTACCTTACTGAATTATTTGGTTAGAGTTGGTTTTAATATTGAATCTATAGGTTTTTCCAGATATATTCTATCATCTGCACATACAGGTAATTTTCCTTCTTATATTTTTTATTACCTTTAACTAACATCTTTTCTAATTGCAGTGAGTGATACCTCTGTACAATACTAAATAGTAGAGAAGATAGTGGGCATCTTTGCATTATTATTGGTTTTAGTCAAAACGTCTCTAGTGGTTTTCCATTAAATAAGATTCTGACCTTAGGGGTAAAAAAACACAGGTAGAAGTAAGGAGATTAGTTATAAGCTTATGGAAGTAGACTACATAGAAATCATCTGGTCAGAGTTAAGGTAGTGGAGAAGCAGAGAAGCAGACAGATTTGAGATGTATTTTCTAGGTATCAGCAACTGTGTTTGGAAGTGGATATGTCAGAGGAGAGAAAAAGAAAACCTTAACCTCAAGGCTTTCAGTTCAGTCAGCTGGGAGTGTGCATATATTGTCTCCCCATCTACATTGTAGGGTCCTGGATGGTAAGCAACTCTAGTGGTTAAAATATCATGCTTTGGAATCAGATTTCCTGGATTTAAATTTAGGCTTCAGCATTTACTATATGGCCGAGAACAAGTTACTTAACCATTTTAAATCTTGGTTTCCTTCTATATCTGTATAAAAGGTGATATTAATAATACCTAAATCATAAGGTTTTTGTGAGGTTTAAATGAAAGAGTAAAAAATTCCATAAACAATAACAACGAAACCCTTAGCAAAGTGCTTGTATATTTAAGGACACAGTAGATGTTAGCTATGATAATAATGATAGTAGTTCTGTGTCATTAATCCAGAGCCTGCTATCTGTCGAGGACTCCAGAAATACGATTCAATCAGTGATTGGATCTGAAAGTGCCTCTTGATGCAAGACATCCATTTTAAGTCACTGTCTCATATCACAAGTTCTTGTAAGTATTCTGCCTTATTTCAGATTAATATTTAGTTTTTAGAAAAATGGGATTATTAGAGGTGCAGTAAATTAAAGGTATCCTAAACATATCAGACTAGTTCTTTTGTGAGAACAGATATTTGACAAATACACCTAGTAAAACTGTACTGTGAAAACATAGGCAGCTCCATCAATTGAAAAGCTTTATTTGTGTCTATGAACAGCATTTTTTCCAAAGCAGACATCCTTTGTACATGAAAAATAGCAAAATTTTCTCTGGCACCAAATCAACAAGGTGATCACCTTTTAATGTGTTCTGATTTGTGTGGGTGACTTGGAGATGAGTGTAAATGATTATTATGTACTTGAATAAACTTGAATAACAATCCCACTTCTGAACAGTGGGTTATATCTTACCATCATCTACTTGGTTAAATTTACATTAAGTGAAGAAAAGTTTACTTTATATTATTCAGGATAATTTTGGTGGGAAGAATTTTACTTAAGGAATGTCATGGAAATCTCTTTACTGTCTAGAAATAGTTCTTTACTTATTAAAAAACAAAAATAATGTAAGTTGATTATGCTTATTAAATTTTAAATCTGAATATAGTTCTTTTAGGAAGTTATTTTCTTAAAGGGCAATGCTACTGAGGCCCTTGTAGTTCTTGAAAATAAATCCATTCACAGTTATATTTAATTTTGAATTTTAAAAATATTTGCACATTCTTATATAGAGGTGATGAGAAAGAATGCAAATTCATTTCAGAATCACATCTTTAGAAATTGTCTATAGTATAAAGCTACATAAAACTGTTTATTGCCTTTGAGTTGATAATCATTAAATTTAATGTCAAGAAAAAAATAATGAAGGTCATTCTGCTGTGGTTTTGACTATGATGATTCTCTGACTGAAGACAGTGTTTGGTGCATGACGTGATGACAATCTACAAACTTGGATAATTTGATTAGATTCAACTGGAACCTTCAACTTTTTCTTCTAAAGTATACACGATGAGTGACAACTAAAGAAATTTTTCAATGAAAAACTGCATTTTTCAAAATATATTTTACCTTGTACATCCTTCTAAGAAGATTATTACTCAATTGTCTTTCCTTTGATTGATCAGAAGTCTGTTAGTAGTGGGCATTGCTATTCTTTTGTTTCTCATATCACATTGTGCATAGATATTGCATTTCATTCTGCTTGTAATATAAATATTCTTGTATTCATCATTGAAAGTATTGTGTATCCGATTTCAGAGTGGTTATCTCTAGCAAACAGAAAGCTATTTTCCTAGCTGTGATGATGCTTAATGGTTCATAAATGTCTGCATAATAATGCTCTTGTTTACTTATCCTTCTTGTTTATTTTCATTTCTACTAGTTATTCTTTAAGGTCCCTTGTGCAATGCAAATTAGTCATTCTATTTACCTAAACCAGAGTGTTGAATTTACATTAGATTATCTTGCTGCCTATACTTTAATCACTTTGCAGATACTTTAAAATAAAATGGTGTAGTTTTCAGATGGATTCTAATATTGCAGTTAAAAAGAAGGGTATAGATGGATATTATTTTATTTACATCATTCTGATCATGAGAAGTACATCCATTGTTAAAATTTAAGTTAAAAAAAAGAAAACAAATGTTACTTAAAAATAAATAAAAAGGGCAATATTTTTATAAAGCACAAAAGCTACCATTCACATCATTTTTAAAGCAACCGTAACAAATGTAATTACCCTGCAGTCAAAACCTATTTTTTTTGTTGTTGTTTATTGTTATTGCAGAAAGGATCCAGAAAACAATTATTTCTAGAAACAAAAATTGTAGTTGTGACTTTGATTTTTCTGTTGGATGTAGGAGGATTTTTGGTTCTTGAGACAGGTTTCTACAGCAGAACATACATCTTAGTACAGAACCTAAGAGATTATCATCATAGATCAAGGACCTGGATAGGGACGGAATCAAGACCAGAAACTTATATGAGACCAGAATCCTATGTGAGGTTGATTTTAATACCAGACAGCTCAAAAATATGGTTGAATACATTGTGAAGAAATACAGAGACAGCCAATTTGAATCAGTAAAATGAGACTCAGAATTCAGATTTCTGGACCACAACTTCCCCCCCATGAACTCTTTCTGCTTTCAGTAAAGTGCAAGGGTACTTCGAAAACTTCTTAGAAAAATAAAATTGAAAGATAATACAAATCTTTCCATGAAAAGATTTGTTTTGGAGTATACTCATAGATCCCATCCTCAATTTAACCCAATCAGAATTTTTCAACTTTCTGTCCAGAATCCTTGGTTCAGGGCATGTAACCTCAGCTGGCTCAATCAGGGTGAAATGCTGTGACAGAAAACTTTATTTTGTTTTGTTTTTTGGGGGGGTCTGGAAAACATGCTATCCATTGTGAATCTTGGAATTAAAGTAGCAATTTCACCACCATGAAGTAAGCCAGCCTTCATGATAAATACAAAAATATCGATCAAGATAAAGGCAAGTACACTACAAAGGGCAGAGCTGAGAGAATTGCTGACCACATCACACCTGAAGCCCATCCCACCTTTAGACTTTCAGTTGCAATTGCCAATAAATCCTTTTTGTTTAAGGGGTTTGAATTATGTGTTCTGTTGCTTACAATAGAAAGAATCCTAACTGATACAGAAGGTGTGTTGAATGATGATTTTTCTGATGATTGGGTATGGGAAAAGCTGAAGCTAAAGAAGTCCAATTTTAAGAAAAACTGTATCATTTCAGAAAGAAGCGCTCTGGGACCATTACACACCATCAAAGCAACATCACCATTCCCACAAATGATTGGAGGTATAAATTAGAAGGAAAACGAAGAACAAAAGACTAGAAATGCTTCTGAATCATGAAACCAGATTTTGAAGTGAGAACGCCTGCCCTTCCCCAATAGAAAGTATTCATCCTTTCTGCGACCCTCTTCCTCCTACAGTTGCCATAGCTATAGCTACAGCCTTTGGATGGATTTCACTTCCAGTCCTTTGAGTTCTATCTTTTATGAGATTGAACAGAAATCAATCGTTATAAGCTATTTTAACAAATAAGGCACTTAGAAGTAGCTTATAAGCAGATGAATATATGGGCCTCGAACAAAGGTTTTCAAGCTTTAGTATGCATAAGAATCATCTATGGAGCTTTTAAAATCCAAGGCTTCACCTCCATACATATCTGATGCAAGTGGTCATTCCATAATTGGAAGAGCTGACTTAAGTCTGCTACTATCAATGTATATATTTTCATGTAATTAGGTTCCCCAAACCAGAAAATCTTGACTCTAATAATGTAGTATTTAAAGTCATGTAATGATATAAAATTGTCATTTATAGTCTCGTTTAAATCAGTTGTGCAACTTATTATATTCGGTCCTGATTCTACTAGCATGGCTTATATTAGTATAAATTGACATTTTAAAGCAGTATCATGTATTGAAAAGGTCAGGGATTTAACTTAAGATAAACCTAGATTCTAATCCCAAGTATTTAAACAGTAATTTAACTTGATTTTACCTGAATTTCCCCATATAAAAAGTATAAATGATTGTACCTTCTTCAAAGGGTTTTTGTGAGAAATAAATAAGATAATGAAGGTATGCAAAACACCTAGCACAGAATTTTGTATAAAGTAGAAGCTAGTAAATTGTATTTATTATTATTTGAATTCCCTATTTAATTCTTTTACATATAATTAAATAAAATAATGGCCTAGTATTTTTTTTTTGCATTAGGATGGTTGTGGAAAATGACCAATTTGGGAAGACTTAGTATAGCAATGACAGAATAATCAGTTTACTTCCTTGAGCCCCAGACAGGCTGTGTAGTGGAAGAAAAGGTAAAAGCTCAGTGCCTTAAACCTCCTGAGAGTACCATGGTCATTTTTAAAAATCTGTTGCTTGCTATGATTTATATTTATCCTGAAATAGAAATTATGTGAAAAAGAAAATAAGGGAAAGGTCATAGCTGTGCATTATCTGTATATTGTTGACAAGATACAACATTACTCACACAACGAAGTTGGGCAATGATCAATTAAATAACAATGTTAGTGAGCATCAGTACAATAAAGGTCTAAAGATTCCAGGTAGAGTTATACAGCTAGATTTATTCTAATTTGTTGTATAGTATATCAGTCACTGTATAATAATACCCCAGAGAACCTTAATTGCAAAATTAAATGATTAAATAGAATTGTGGTGTTGAGCACAAGAAATATGCCACAATAACTTTTCGCCTCCTACCTAATAATTTGCAAGTGCCTTGAATGAGAACTAAAGAATATTATCTCAGCGCAGTGTTCCTGAATTATTTTCAGCTTTTTTTTTAATACTACCGCTATCTGTCTAGCATCCCTGGAACACCCTGAAGGTTGATGAGTTTTCTTAACATGAGAAAATAAAGAACTTGGGACCTAAGAGGACGATGTACATATCATAGTATCAGTTCAAATCTAGCAGAAGGAAAGGAGAATCTCATATATTAGAATCTCATATATTAGAGACAATGGTTGTGGCTGGTCATTATATGATTATTGGAAATCCATAGTGGGTAAAATAGATTTCCCTGGGATCCACTTTTTTCTTATGAGGTCATTATAGAACCAGAAAGTTTTGACATAATTTAGTTGACTATTTCCACAAAATACGTTTTAATCTCTGCTTTGCTACTCTCATCATTCACTTTTCATTAGGTTGGTGACATTAATAGTGTCAAACTCTGACTATTATTCTCTATTTTCTTGTTGATGAACCCTTAACCATAGTCCATGAAGATATTACCTTCACTTGACTTAAAATTTCTTTTCGACCTCTATTTATAAAATACATTTTGTCTTTTCTAACTTCTTTGGTTCAAAAAAATAGAGAGCTTAAAATCGGGCAGGATTCAAGCGGAAAACAGGAAATCATAGTAGTTATTTCAAGCAGAAAAAGATTTAAAACAGAATTAGGTGCTTACAAAAGCAGTGGATAAGTGGAGGACTGAGCATCGGGGGTGGCGTCACTAGCTTTTGGGCTCATTGCCACAGAGAAGCAGAGAGTTGCTATCATGCAGAATTATGAAACTGAAGGAATCCTCTGAAGACTTCACAGCTCCTCTTCAATCCCAAGAAGGGTGAACAGCAGAACACAGAAACGACTTCAAAAACTCATATCTGGGAAGCCCACACGTCTGCCTGCCACTACTCAGAGGAAGAAGATGGCTTTTGCTTCTTTTATTTTCTTCCAAATCATATGTAAAAGCATCTCATTTATAAAATATAAAATACGAGAGTACTTCAAAAAGTTAGTGAAAAAATAGAATTAAAAGGTAATGTGGGTCTTTCCATAAACTTTTTTGAAGACCCTCATACATATATGAAAAGGTAGAGCTTGGTAATCTGAGAAATGTAATTCCAATGTTTCTAGCTCTTACAATGGAGGGGAGATCATAGAAGGTGATATAAAGATCACCAAGAGTCAGCGTATAGTATTTATTGCAGTCCTCTCCTTTGGCAAATAGAATCCATATACATACTTCTGCAATTGTAGCAAACATCTATTCCACCTAACCTATTGCAGTTGTCCTTCATATAAACAAAAGGAGACCTAAAGTCCCATCAGTCACTCTATCTCTGCAGGACGTTAATTTCTCTTCTAGTGTAGCCACATGGCACTTCATATATCCTGTAGCCTAAAGACTATGTTATGACGTTAACAACCCCTAATCCTTCTTCTTATAAAAGGGCAGGGAGAGAGGAGAAAAATATTTGCCCATTATATAAATAGAAAGAAAGCGAGGTTAAGAACATGTGTACTGCAGTCCTCATTTCTGCAACTGTAGTTGGAATTTAGAACTTCCTTTCCTTATTACTCATTTCATGTGTATTTGCCATGAATGAAACCTTCTACTAGCCATGGTTATTTGCTGGTGTGATAAGCCACTACTTCCTGAAGAGTCTCAACTTTTAGTGATGGTGCTGGTATTGGGTTTTAGTCATCTTCTATTAACTTTAACCATTGGGCACAGAAGTACTAAGAGGCACTTTATAAAGTTGCCTGTTTTCCAGGCATTTTCTCTGTTTTGAGGAGCAGCGACTCTATTTCTTATTGATAATCAGGATCAATCGCCCAGCCAGCACAGTATTTCAATGTGGTGATGCTAATTTTCAACAATGATTATCATAGTACTTGTGTTTTGTTTTTTTCATTGTGGTTTACATGATGCCAACATATTCATATTGGATGTTGAGGTTTTCTGTTTTGATACAGGTATAAGTCATTTTATAGGTTGCCTTTATTTTAAAAAAGCTTTGTTGAAATTTTCTACTTTAACAGATGGGCTATCAGAGTTAACTCCTCCACATTTCAAACTGTCTGAGAGAGATGTGTAATTTTCCTCGGGTCCATGAGGGAAAAAAATCACTTGCTAATGTGGCATACTTTTTCTGCCCACAGAAAATAGGTCTTCAGATATTTTTTTAAAGTACCCTAGAGGTAGATATTTACTTCTTTGGGTAGAGCTCTGTACTATAGAAAAGACATTTTACAGATGCTTCGACGTGAAGTAGTCTGTAAGAATATAATTTAGTCTTTCAGAATATGTTTTTGACACAAGTTATGGTATATAAGATGATGAGTTATTCAGAATAAGAATTTTTACATGACTTAGCTATTATTGGAGTGGAGCATAGGACATGAATAATTGGGTAGAGGCAATAAGCCTGATGTTTCTTCATAGTCTTCAGTTTCTCTGAACTGTATACTTATCAACCCCTTATACACATAAAGTAATTATAAGTTTTAGCCTTTCATCTAGGAGTTTTGAAATACGAAATATGCAGATATTAATATACATCTGAAAAGTTAACATGAAAGATAACTAGAATTGACCAGGTGAATAGATAAAAAGGGATGGGGTTGCAGGAGGTGTTGGTGGGCAAGCCTACAACACTACATGGATCGAAGGAAGCTAAGTATGTCTGGAGGACAAGGGAAGGTTGTGAAGAAGAGAGGATGCCGGAGAAGCAAATAGGGCCAGCTCTCAAAAATCCTTGTTAAAAAAAAAAAAAGGAATTTAGACTGTGGCAAGAAAGTGGAGAATGTATTGGAGGGGAGGGGGTTCAGTTAGGAGGTTGTGTTGCAGGAGTCCAGATAAGCGTTAAGATTGGCCTGGATGGGCCGAGCCCGTGGTGCACTCGGGAGAGTGCGGCGCTGGGAGCGCTGAAGCGCTCCGGCCACTGGTTCAGATCCTATATAGGGATGGCCAGTGCGCTCACTGCCTGAGCACGGTGTGGGCGACACCAAGCTGAGGGTTACGATTGCCTCATCGGTCACAAAAAAGACCAAAAAAAAGAGTGTCCTGGATTGCGATATAGTAGTGGAGATTCAGAAAAATGGACAGATTTAAGAGGTTATTTATAAGGTAAAATGAATAACACTTAGTGGATAATTCGACAATGTTAGATGGAATATTATAAGCACATACATAAAGCATACTGATCTTTCGATGTTGTTCTTTGGCCCATAAACCTAATTACAATGAAGATACTTTTGAGTTTATACAAGAATACAAAGAATATTTACCGTATATCCTCTTGCCCCACTTCTTTAGATGAATACATGAAAATGTCCAGCCCTCACTCCACTACCCAAAACACATAAATATTGTCTAGGAAACTCTAGCAGTGGTTTCCATATTCTACTCTATCTGCAGATGGGCTGATTCAGAATAATTTTGGAGGAAGCATGTACTGAGAATACAGATTTCTGGGTACTGTATTCTAAATCATCATCACTTGTGTGAAGCCCAGGAACCTGTATTTTAAACAAGTACTCCAGATATTTATGCACAGACAGGTTTGTGTGCCATGGTGGTGAACTCTACACTGACCCCAGACTTCTAATGTACAATTAATATTGTCTCCAAAAAGAAGGCAGAAAAATGTCCTAGCTGGTGAATGTGCAAAGGATGTTGGTTCCATTTTAATAATTTTCTTCTCCAATCATGAATGAAGAGACAGGATAAAGTGGTTTTTCTCATTTATTGCTCTGCTGTGTATATCTGTGAGGGGAGAATCAAACAGAACCAAAAAAGAGAGTGCATCTAAAATTGTGGCCTGATTTATAATTTTCCATTTCCTCTTATTGCAACCTCAACTCTTTTCTTCATTCTTTCAATAATTTACTTTTGACACTACTAGCTGACTCACCATGAAATACTTTATGTATGGTAATAATTGCATAATTAAGTAATGTATAATTACTTATAGTAAGTAAAGCAAAAGAGGGAACCTTTTGAGGAATTTCAGAACTCAACCATTTTGTTCATAGGAATTATTATGTTTATTGGTTACTTTAGTTATCAGTGTTATTTATTATGATCAATGTTCATTATTAATTAATAATGAACCTCATCCTTTATTTTAGTTATTAATTAAAGTCACCTAATGTGGTAATAAAATGTATTTAATGCATAACACTTTTTTAATGTATAAAATTTGCTAATTGTTGAAATAATTCTTACAATATTATTATCATCCTGCACTGAACATTATCATTTCATTACTTACAGAAATTGTTTTTTTTTTTTTTTTGTAGCTTATTCTACATACTTTCTCCATGCTTTGAAATTTAAGAAAGGCATTGGCTGATTGCAGGATGGGCATAAATTTCAGTTCTTGAGAATGTAGTGAGTAGTGAGCTTGAGGAAATAAATGTATATTGAATGAAATGCGGCAAGAATGAGGCTTTTACAGTGAGGACTTTTTCTTGACTTTTGAAGATAATCTTTTTTTGTTGTTTTTTGTGGCTTTTTTGGTGGCTGGCCAGCAAGGGGATCTGAACTCTTTACCCTGGTGTTATTAACATTATATTCTAACCAACTGAGCTAACTGGCAGCCCTGGAGATCATCTTCTAAACATTAGCATATACCTATCTGTTATAAGTGTGAAGCTAAAGCTGTGCATTCAAAAAAAAAAAGTCTTCATTCAAGCTGTTATATAACTTTAAATGCTAGAATTTTCCCTTGATGAGCTAAAATAATATAGAACACTCAACACTGGAAAACACAGGTAAATTTTTACTATTATCGGTATATCCTAAGAATGTGGAAGAAGTTTGTACTAGTTTTGGTCTTACTATGAATGTCTTCCTTATCCCCTTGTCATATAGTCTTATCTATTTTTTCCATAAGCTTTAAAGTTTTGCTTTTTTCATTTAGTTCTACGCTGTATCTCTAACCAATGTTTGTGTGTTGTTCTGGGTAGCAGTATTGTGCTGGAATCAGTTTGCTAGTGATGATTGGGTATATCTTTTCCCAACTCTGCATTCCATGATATTACATGGGTAGCTTGATTACCCATGGTGGGAATCTTTACACCACAGAAATTGGCAAGTGCTACAAATAAAGTTCTCAATTTCTCTGTCCCAGAGAGCTGGTGGTTAAACATTTCCTGGCACATTACTTGAAGTAGGGACCTAATTGTGTTTTATTTCCCATATAGAAAGCCAACCAATTGTCACAGCATCATCTAATGAAAATTCATTCTTTACACACTGAGTTGTAATACCACCTTGGTTATATACCAAAATATGTATTATGTACTTATCTAGTGCCCTGTTCTATTTTTCCCCATGGAATGGCTTGCTGCTGGAGGGTTAGATGGATCAGCACAGGCATGGGGCTCCTCTTACTGTCAAGGGAGCCCTGAACAAAAGATTCCACCCCTCACCCCCTCCCTGGCCCTGGAGATTTTGGCAAAGGCTCCTGAGGAGGGCCTCACTGAAGGTGCTTAATAAAGAGGCTTCCGAATGGAGGCATCCCAGCTGGGAATGCAGTGTATGCAGGAGCATGGCCAGCCAGGGAGGCCTGCGTCCTTGACTGCAACTCAGCTCCCTCCAGAGACTGCCATGCCTGGCTCTGCAACAAAGCTGGTGGAAGGAGGACAGTGTTTCTCAATGAGGCTGCCAAGTAAAACCTCTGTAGTGGCCGATGATCGGGCCTGAAAAGATCACAGATAGGATTTTTGACCAGGAGCCACACTTCTTAGGTCTGTTTCTTGGCTTATTATGATGCCACTTTGTTCTGTTTTTACATCTCTGGGCTTGTGCTAAGAAATACAAATGTATATACCTATATGTCTGGATATGTAGTAAGAGAAGTCCCTTCTCCTCCTCCTCTTCTTTTTCTCCATCATTTAATTATGAACGCATTGTTATTTGGAGTTGTTTTCTTCTGTAGGAACACCATGGGACACGTCCCTGAGAGAGCTTCATGCATTTGCACCTGCCATGTGTCATTATTTGCCATATTACCCTAGACCAAGACCAAGGTTGTGTTGATTCAACTGATAAGTCCCTAGCCCATGTAGGTATAAATTTGGATTCTAAGTCCATGTGAAGTAAAATCCTAGGGGGTTTGCTTTGTCAGTAGGGACTTCTTGCTGTTTTTGTTACCCAAAGCCCAGGCTCCCTCTGCTGGTAGGTAGGGGTTTTCTAGTGGACGTATTCTGTGAGGATGCAGCCTTTAAAGGGTCCCAGCTTTGTACAAGTATCTCACTTTTAACTCCCTGTGTGGCATGGGGATTGTTAACAGAATTCACTGCAAAAGAATTTGGAGATAGAGGGAGACTTTATTTGGCAAACAGTTTGCAAATCCGGGAGACGCAGGCTTCAGGACAAAATGAAAATGTGCTCTGCCAGAACAAGGAGAGGGGCTGTCTTATGTGGAAGAAGTTCCTGCCCAGGTTCCCATTCCAGTCGCTATGTAAATGAGGGATGCAAGCCTGTTCTGTCTTGATTGGTTGTCATTAAAATCCAGCACCAATTAATTCTGGTGATATAAACAGGAACAAACAGCTATGAAAGCCGCAGAGTTAGACTTCTGTTTAGCTTGTGGTTTTTCCAAGGATGCATGGCAGGTATGTAACCTCCAGTCAGCAAATGGCTGCTCAGCTCCATTCAGAAGTTGGACCCAGTTAGCCACTCAGAATCCATCTGGAAGGACTGGCTTTTTCAGTGTTCGCAGCCCCAAGCATTGTCTCCTACTCCTGTGTGGATGACAGAACATGAGACTTTCTTGCTATCCCTTTATGTTCTACATTCTATTTTAGTTTCTTGATTTTTTGTGTGTTGTAGGTCAGATTCCCTAAAAGCACAGTCTCAAACAGGGATTTGTCATGAAAAGAATTTATTGAGCAAAAGCTCTTAAAGAAAAACCTGAAGGAAGAAGGGGGAGCGGATAAGGAAGGGGGAAACGCTGAGCAAGGATGTGGTCTCAGGTACAGTCTCGCTTTGACTTGATCCTCAGTAAAGGGTCTGGGGGGTGGGGTGGGAGATGAAAGTTCTGGAGCATGAATCACATCATAGACTTCTTTGAGACAAAGGGGGCTGGCCTTTTGTACCCCTGTATCAGTCACTAAGATATTGGGACAGGCTGCATAACCTCCCAGGTGAGGCACTTCTTGTCAGCCAAGGGCTTTTCTTCTGAGAAAGGCAGTTATGAGCTGTTAGCAGTCAGCACTTACGCATGTGGGGAATGACTATACTGGCCAAGCATCTGAATGGGGCAACAACGTCTGCAATAACGTGTGGCCTGCTTCGTCAGCTTGATGAACCAATACAGTATCTCTCATACCTTCCTTTTTGAAGCTAATTGCTTACCTGTCTTTATTTATAAAAAGTTGATCTTCCTCCAGAGGCCTCTTTCTCTGGTGAATCATCCACGAAGATGACGGACTAATCGAAAGGCTTCTACTTCCAAAAGCCAAATAGATAGGAGAACTGTAAAATTTACTAGTCCCACTGTTTTAGTACTGCCTGCATATCGTCGATCGATCCACATAACCCTTTGATCCTGCACAACCCATTAAATATCCACTACTGCAATGATGCCCTTGCTCAGTCATATACTTGCTAATGCTATTGTGTGCCCTAGTCTCAGACTCCAGGAGAGCATCTCTTTTAACCTTCTCTATGTGTTTCCTCAGTGTACTTAAAGCATGTTATTCTAGAGTGGTGACTAGGTCCAGAGGGAATTCCAGATGTACAAACATAGCATACTCAGCCTATTGGTCTACCTACTAGCCTTATATTTATATGACTAAAGGAGATAGCTCAACAGAATTTTCCCCTAATAACAGGAATCTGATCCCAAAGTAATTTTCTGTCTCCACCTCTAGACCTGGGTTTCCCAACCTTGGCGCTATTGACATTTGTACTGAATAATTTTTTATTGGTGAGGATGCTGTCCTGTGCATTGTAGAATGTTTGGCAACATCTCTGGTGTCTACCCACTACATTCTAGTAGCACTGTCCACCCATTCTCCAGTTGTGACAACCAAAATGTCTCCAGACGTTGCCAAATGTCCCCTGAGGGTCAAAACTGGCCCTGATAAAGAATTAATGCTCTAGACCTAGAGGAAGCCGTACAGTTATAAAAATTCCTTATCAATATCCATCCCATTATACATTTGCTATTTTGCCCTTAATTGCATAGCCACTTGGTGGCAAGTGGCTATGTGTCCCTTACAGTACTTAACATAGTACCTTGTACACATTGGCTGATTATTTCTTTGCATATATTAATCAACTATCTATTATTGCTTATTCTTAACATCAAATAATTTGCTTGATTTTAAAATTCATAAAACATACACTGCTTAATGAATTGAGAGCCAAGTTCAGTCTGGAGAGAATCTTTTATTCAAATGTTCCAAACCAAACTTCTTAAATATAATACGATGTGTGTTTCTTAATTTCCTGGTACATGGATAAATTTAACAAAATTAAATGTTCCTAAATCAAAATCCGATTTAATTTCTATATAGTTTTTCTTTTATGCAATGAAAACATGATTGAGTGTGTTTGCTGATATAAGGTAAGAATTTATTCTTAATTGGTTTTCCTCAGGTGATTCATTAATTTGTTAGTAATTAGGGAATATTCGAAATTATGGCCTCTGTCCATAATATTCTGGCATCACTCTTTCTTGGCAATATAGGAACAAGTCAACTTGTTAGTCATCATAAAGTACGTAAGGAGAGTGTTTACTGGAGGTGATAATATCAAGAAGAATGAATTTATAAGTGGGAAATGAGTAAATGGAAGAAGAGTAGGTAAAGGGTGAGGGGTATATGTTCCATTTTTCAGGTCATAATCTAAATTATTGTGGCATCATCTTCAGTTGAAGAGTGGTTATATCAGAATAGCTAGTTAGTATTACTAATGCATGTTTTGGATAGGAAATAGAACCTGATTGCAAAAGTATAAGGGCAATTAGAAATAATTAATAGAGAAATAGAAATTCTCTATTCAAAATTCCTTTTTTTTTTAGCATTCAGCAAGAAGGAAATGCTTAAAGTATAAAATGGAGGTGTTTTCTCAAATATTCTTTAAATTTTATCAAATACATATTAAATGTTGGAGCATTTGGTATAATTATAATTTATATTATGTATTTGATCCTCCATAACAAGTTTAGGAGTACTCTATGATGGATTTTAACCATTAAATTTTTCCAAAAGCAAGTCTCACAAAATTATGTCACAAATGTTTAATAGATGGCAGAGGTAAGGTAATTTACAGGCTATTCTAACCAAATGTAACAACATTTAAGGTGCCTGATAAGTGATGAAACTTTTAAAGGGTACTTTTGAATTAATGAAATATATTTTGCAGTATTGTTTTGGAATTCTGCCATTGGGATTGGGACTCTAGTGTGGTAGAAAGAACATTTGACCAGAATTAAAAAACTAGTTTGTAGTTCCATTTTTGACACTAGCTTACTAACTATATGGTAGTGGACAGAATACTTGCCTTAGTTTTCTCATCTGTATGATGAAACATAAATTCCTTCTATGAAACTATATTTGGTAAGGAATAAAACTTCCACCATGCCTTTCATCATTTGAGCAATCAGCATTTATTTAGAGCTTCTTATATAATGATTCATTCCATCCACCTGTTAGGAATCATTCTACCATTCCCAGTCTTGGCTAAATATCAGAATTACTGGTGAACTGTTTTAAGCGTGCAAATTCCTGAGCCCTACTCTAGACCTTCTGAATCAGAAAATCCGGGTGTTAATTTGTGGAATCTATTTTTAAACATACAACGTCCCACGTGCTTCTTTCTGATCTGTAACTGGGTTGAGGACAACTTCTGTAGGGCACGAGTAAATTATATTAAAAAATAAATCTAACAACCTAGTTGGTGATATGAGATCAGCACTGAATATAAAGCAAAGGCTAAAATATATGTAAATATATATATATAAAGCAAAGGCTAAAATAAGTAAGTGAGGTAAGTGGAGGATACAGGGTTTCAGTTGAGTTGAAGTAGGAAAAGGTGGGGGTGGGCATGGGGTAGGTAAAGGGGATTTTCAGGCAAGGAAAAATAAGAGTAGTGATGGCATAAAGGTGAAACAGGAGTGGTAGGATTTTACTGCAGTAAAGTCTGGCCAGATTAGAATAGAGAGAGAAATTGGTCAAAAATGGGAATCTGCCTCCTGGTTTCTTAATTCTTTGATTGTTTGATGGAGTTGTTGAGGTTTTTTTTTTTTTTTTTTTTTTTTTTTTTTTAACAAACAATATTAAATTTATTAATTTGGTTACACATAATTGTTTAGATCATATATTTTGCAAACCGTAATTTTAAATATTTCCTTTTCTATTTCCTAAAATAATGTTATTGTAATTGTAATTCCTCACATATATCTTTGACATCAGTCATTACCATCATTACAGACACTTTTTGTCATTTTACGAAGTCCTCCAGAGCACTTCTTCTGTTTTGCTAAATAGTTTGAGATACTGCTTTCTGAATCTATATATGTTGCTATCAATTTTTCCAAAACACAAGTACCATTTGCATAACATTAACACAATTAAAAATAATTTTGTAGGTATGTATTTTTAATCTCCACAGTTTTTCTACTTACTAAATTGCCTTTTACCTTTTAAAAACATTTTATTGTGAAATATGATTTGCATATTAAAAGGGCATAAAACATAAATGCACAGTTAGATAAATAATCATAAAGTGAATTTCAATGTAACTACCACCAAAGTCAGGAAATAAAACATTGCCAGCCCCCCAGAAACTCGTATGCTTCCCTTCGTGATTATAACTCCCTCCCTCCCTCCAAGAAGTAATCGCTTTTATGGTTTTTATGAAAATTATTTCTTTGCTTTTCTTTATAGATTGCCACTAATATATGTATCCCTAATAATTTATAGTTCAGATTTGCCTATATTTAACCTTATGTAATAGCTATTGTATATGTTCTTTTGTGTTTTGCTCTTTTTTTTGCGATTAAACATTGTTTATGAGACTCATCCATGTTGTTGCAAATAGCTGTAGTTAATTCATTTTCATCGCTAAATAGCATTCAATTGGATGAATATTCCACAGATTATTTATCCATTTTACTGTTGAGGAACATTTGGATTGTTTTCAATCTTTGGCTATTTCAAACAGTGCTGCTCTTAACTTCATTTTATAGGTACTTGGTGCATGAGTGGACTTGATGAGTCATGGGGTATGTGTATCTTAGACTTTAATAGATAATGCCAATCTTGATTCTAATATGCTTTTTATACTCCCACCAGCAACATGCGAAAATTCCATTGCAACATTTGGAATTTTTTGGAGTCTTTATGAGTTTTGCCAAGCAAGTGGGTTTGTTATGGCTTGAATTTGTGGTTTAAATTTGCATTTCCCTGATGACGAATAAGGTTAAGCACCTTTTCAAACGTTTATGACCATTTGGATATCCTCTTGAAAAATGCATATTCATGACACTTACCCATTTTTCTGTCAGGTTTGTCTTTTTCTTATTTGTAAGTGTTTTGACATATCCTGGATATGAATGCCTCTTGTCAGTTACATGTGTTGCAAATATCTTTTCCCAAAGTATCTCTTAGTTTACCTTTTTACTCTCTTAATGGTGTCTTTTCTTGAATAGAATTTCTTAATTGTAATGTAGTCCAATGTATCCAATTTATCTGTAGCTACAGAATTCTTCCTCCAATTGTACTAAATACTTAACTTTTCTAGGAGCTATTTCTGGTTTTCTTGTATTATCTGCTTGCTTCTCACTTTTCATTCTTTTTCCATCACTATAAGGAACTCAGTATAAACATTACTTTGCCTATTTCCTTGAATTGGGCAGCCAGTTCAAGTGAAGTATTTGATTTGTTATTTGCCATTTTTACCCGACTTGGGTAGACTTTTATTTGCTTGCCAAGGCCTCTAAAATAAATAACTCTTATATGTGGTCGTGAGATACTTCCTTTTAATTTAATGAAGGAAATAGTGTTACTTAGTGAAAATCACATATTGTTAGTTCCGCACAAGAGGAAATCTCACCCTGGTGCAATGGGTGATAGACTGATAGACTAAGTCTGAGCTATCACGAGACTGCATAACTGAGTTTTAAGCAAAGTGATTCTCTCAGCATTGGTACTGAACTATCATCTGAATGGCTTGTAGATTTTGTGAGTACTTTTAATGGATAAATAACAGTGTAAAAATCCTCTACATGCTCCTACTCGCCTACTCATTTATCCAACAGTTATTATAATACCAGTGACTTTACCTTTGGCATGGCCTTAAACAGAGTTTATAAATATATGGGAATATTGAAAGCATTAAGAATTAGGGGCAAATATGCATTTCCAATTGCATACTTGGAGAGCATTGGCTTGATTATCTTTTTTGCTCTGTTTTGTTTTGATTCTGTAAAAACTATCATCCAAATATCTATTCCATTTCATGAAGGGGCAGAGATTCCCCATAGCATCCTCCATGCCATTTGTGCATCCAATTGATTGCAGCTGTACCCAGAAGAAAGGGAACAAATGTTCTGCTGATTCTACTGCCAAGAAGTAGATTAAATTTGGAAACATATCATTGATGGACAATTAAAACTCAGAAACGTGGGATTTGCTAACTTAAAGACAGGAAGCAAAGATAAGAGACTTTACTGTTTTCAGTCATGGTTCTTGTTTAGGTGACTGGGGTCTGAACATTTAGATTTAACATTTAATGAAAAAGATTTATTTCTATGTCATTTCTGTTCATTTTCTAAAGATTTGATTCTTTCCTATAGTGGCATTTTTAAATGCTCTGATTTGTCAAAGCTGTAATTTATACACATTAGAAACAAGAACCATCTGTTTAGAAAAGGCTTGCATCTGAAATCTACATGCACACACACACACACAGTTGTATATGGAAGCATGTTTTTGAAATGAGAGTAGAAAGGGAGGTTTTCTGAATCTGGTTTTGTGAAATAAGGATGAAAACTCATTTTATTTGAAATACATATATCAGAATAATTTCTGAAAACAAACAAAAACATTAATTTGTTTACTTGTTTTCTGTTTAAGAACTTTGAGTATCATTCATGTTAGGCTAACTAGGGAAGTGTCCCTTCTCTGACATGGGAAGTGTCCCTTTTCAAATTATGCCCCTGCCTTGATTTTGGTCCTCTTTTGTTTCTTTGGCCTAATTTAAAAAAAAAAAATGCCTTGATTATCTCTGTTTGAAGGGGTTCTTCTCTAGTCAGAAGAAATCTGCTATTGATCATTGTGCTGTCAGAAATACATGCCCCTTCAACTTGATGAAGGCACTGGCAACGTGACTGCCTTGGATGGCAGTTGAGACTAGATGGATGTCCTGGAGGTCTCTCAGAGAAATCTGACAAATAGTTGGCGAAGTAGTCACCATTTTGAACAGATTTCATCAGCACCACTCTGTCAGATGGAGCAACATTTAAACACCAACCGGGTATATTGAACACCAGAGCTGCAGAGCTGGCAGCATCACATACATTGTGAGACAACACGGAGATGAACTTGTAACAATCATCAAACAGCTGCAGTCAACACCCAAGTCATGGGAACACATTTTTCTCCAGACTGCAACATGTCAAAACAAAAACGCATTGCTAGAGGCCAATGGGAAAACTGTATGAATGCCTGGATTTAGATAATTAGGTAAGGATTTGAGAGTCCATTTGAAAAAAGAAAGGTGTTGAGTGTTGCACACGTACATGCCTGCAGTGGTTCTCTCTTCAGCATTAGAATTAGTGCATAGCTTTTCAGGAAATGCCTGCTTTTCTTCTCTTAACAGCTTACTTCTGACCTCTACCTTCTTTCCCAGTACTCCAGCTATTTTTCAAGGCCAGGCTGGCATAACAGAATATAATTATATCTTTTCCCTGAAATCTGTGTTGTAATTTGACTTTTGTGGATTGACCCTGGTGTCAGAGTTAAAGAATAATGCTATAGGGACTCTGAAGACACAGGGGCCTGCTGCAGATAATAGTTCATTTCTGGAATGAGCTCCTTACATCTGTTCTATAATCCTTTTAAAACATTATATCACACTGAGCTGGGGAATGTAAGTGAATATTAAGAAAATTAGATAACCCAACTCTAAACAACCTACTTCTGCCTGAACTGCTTGAATAAATCAAGGGAAACTGATTTTTTACCTGAGTTTTCTATCTAAGTACTTCAATTATACACCTAATTAATTTTTACTTCCAATAAAGATCTCTGCCATCTCTTTTTTCTCTTTTTAGTCCCACCTATCTTCTTGTTATGTACTTTTACTTTCGTAATGATTCATACGAAAAATACATATTGAAGATATTTAATTGAAAAAAATTCGTTTTTTATTTGCTTGCATTGGGGTATTAAATAGCTTTTCAAAGTTAACTTCTTTAACTCAATTTTTATTTCTAGAGAAGCTCGTCTAATTTTGCATAAATACTACATTTCATGTGTGGTGCTAGTACTCTTACGTATTAAGTATGTTTATTTGAAATATAATGCAATATGTTCCAATAATTACAATACCATTTAAACACAGAAATAGCAGTAATGAAGAATAAGAATGTAAATACACTAAAATTTTCTATTTGTTAAATAATAATGAAGCGCTGTCATCAAACTGAAATATATCATATTAATGACCATGTTTTCCAAATTAATATATGGCAGTAACATAAAAGACAAACAAGGTAGGTGTCGGGCCTTAAAAACTAACGCCACCTTAAGTGACATTACAAGCAGTGCCATTATGGGCCCACAAGGGCATATTAATGTGGCAGCCTAAGACGGTGCCGGTGCCAGGAGGAAGTAGGGTGGGGATGTCTGCGGGAACCTTGCCTTAGCCCTTATTGGCCAAATATGCACTTCCGTGCTCGAGGTTGCAATAGCTAGGCATTGAGACAGGATGAATGCCCTTGACCTTTAAGCTGATTGGATTATGTTAAAACCTCCCTTCCCTATCTGCCTATAAAAGCAAGTGCTTGTGTGATAATAAATGGAACTGCCTTGACAGAACCCCCGCGTCTGAGTGTCCTTTAACAGGGCTGGTTTGGGGCCGGCGGTGTGCTCACCTCTCTTCATGGCTCTCTTCCCCCGTCTCCTTCCAAAGGGGACGGGAGGGAAAGAGTAATCCGGGCCGTTTGCTCGCCCACCGAAAGGAACGAGGCTAGGGCTGTTCGGGTCGGCTGGCGGCGGACCCGACAGATAAGTACTCTAAAAAATCTAAAACATTATAAGACTGAGAAAACATACACTTGTTGGGAACAAAGAGAAAAGTCAAAGAGAGTGAGTATATTCATACACTAAACAACTCTGGAGACCATAATCATAAAATATGAGATATTTTCATCTAGAACAAGTAGAAAATAGATACTGAACAAATTAATTAGAAAATTGAGATATAAATCATTTTTATTTGTGATAATCAGAAGTAATCTAAAATATTAAAATGGTATATGGGAATAAAATCCTCTGTATGTCTTATCTGTACTTTATCCTAGATATTATATTATGTGTGTATATATATTCTTATTAAATATATATATTTACATATATTTATACACACACACACACTCTAACAACACTTTGGGAGTATTGACACAAGTGAACTTAGATGATAAGAATAAATTAATGATACTGATAGATATACAATCAGTTTTATAGAAATCCCAATGTTCTTTACCAGTGAAAGTCATTTCCAAATATGGACCATAGCAAATGAGATCCACTGTTAGAGTGAGGTGAAGACTTGCATTACATTTCTTTAGGTAAAAGGAGCCAAATAGAATTCTCTTATTTGGTATATAATTAACAGAAATTACTTTTAAGAATTAAATTTGTCATTAAAAAGGAATGTATTAAATACTTAATAAAATAATCAAATCATGACTGAACTTTGTAGTTAATGACCTTAGTGTGGATGTCAGTGATCTGATGTAATAGGCTCACCAGTGGCAAGTGATAAGCTATGACATCTAGGAATGATGCCCCCCTCAAAATCAGCACTTAAAAGTAGATCACCACTGACTGGAATCAAAACTCTTTCCCAGAAGTGAGATATTCTGTATTTCCAAATATATGGAAGAAAATATTTGCTTGCAGATAATCTTCAGATGAGATAAAATTTAGGACTTCCTAAAACTGTGTATAAAATATAGGATTTCTTCATGCCATTTAATCTATGAGAATTCAAATTAATGTCTCATATTAAAGATTTCCAGTGTTTTATGAAGTTCAAATATTTAGTTCAAGAATTTAAAAATAGATACATAAAGGATACATGGGAGTAGCTGGATAATTTCATTTATTCATCTGTAGTCAGATAAGGTCATACAATTTCAGACCTGGAGGAGACATTAGTGGGCATTTGAACAACTAATTTTATAGATAAGAAAATTGAGGCCCAAAGAAGTTAACATTTGAGTTAGTTGGCCATGTGCTCAGCAGAATGTACATTAGTCATAGTGACTCTACTGATCACACGTACATATTTACATATGACAAAAAAATCTCCCCCTGGATAAGGACTGCTGAACAGTTCTAATGATCATTGTAACGAAAGTTTGTTGCATGATCAGTTTGTTACATAATGTGTTGTACCCAGTGGCTGTGCTTGTACCAGTTTGTCATAGTGGACAGAAAATGGACAGTGGCTTTCACTCCTAACTCCTGGGCATGTGCCTATGCCTACACTATTGCCTAACTTGACTATTCCGTGTAGGTTTTCAGGTAAGCTTGAGATCTGCAAGGATCTATATTTAAGGAATGAAGAATATAGGGAAAACTAGTCATTTAGGACATTGTAATAGATGGCTGAATAATAGCTATAGAGTAGTGATAAAAATAATACAGTGTGTGCAAGTAGAAACTGCGAAGAAATTAGTTTGGAAACTGAGGATATCCAACAAATACAGTTCATTTAGCTGGCAATCAATTACCCAGTCAGAGGCATGTTGGAAAGTGCTGATCCCACTAGATGAACAGATAAGAAAAATCAAGCCAGTCTCTATATGAGGGGCCTGTGACCCAGTCTGTACCACTGGTTTGAAGGGTCTCTGTGGGCCCAAGCCCCAGCAGTACATAAGATTATTAGGTTATGTATTGCTAGGGCCCACACACCTTTCAAACCCATTGTACAGACTGGGTCAAAGACCCCTCACTTGCCTGGCTGGGTCACCAGACCCTTCACATGAAGGTGCATGAGTTAGGTAATTGGGAAAGATCCCAGGAGCCATTAGCAGATGACACAAGCTCAGTCCTAAGCTTCAGCAGCAGTGGCAGCGGCAGCGGTGGTAGTCTCTCAGAGGATTCCTGCGGCCCTGACAGCAACAGCTTCCAAGAGCAGTAGCAGCCTCCCTGTGGCCTGCCCCTCCCCCCGGCGCATCCTGGGGGCAGGGGCCCTGTGGATCAGAGCCATCTTTCCTTTATACTGAAGTCTGATAACCCAGGACACCTGGGTGCAAGTCAGACAACCAAGGAACACCTGGGTGCATGTGCATATTTACATCAAATGCTTGGCAAGATTCTGAACATCTGAGGGAGCCCTGATCATCTTCCTATATTTTCCCTACAATCTACCCCTTCAGAGTCCCTTGCTGTACAATCTACATTTGGAATCCTCCGTGATGTTCCCTTAGCGAGGATAACTGACACATCCATAACACATTCCATCTCAACAGTCCCCAAAATCCTTAGCTTGTTGCAGCAACAACTCAAAAGTCCAACTTGAAAGTCCAAAGTCTAAAGGCAAAACTCCTTCCAGCTGTGTACCTGTAAAAATCAAAAACAAATTTATCTACTCCCAACATACATTGGTGGGACAGACATTGGGTATACATTCCCATTCCAAAAGGGAGGAATAGACAAGAAAAAAACAGGGCTCAAACAAATCCGAAACCCAAACAGGCCAAAAATTAAGAACAATGGGGCATCAGGGCCCCCAAAGCATTGGGAAGCCTCACTCCTACGCTCTTCCAGGTGCAGCAGCCCATTGAGCTGCCTTGGTGCCTGTGGCTTTTCCAGGCTGTCATTGCACGTTGCCAGCAGCCCCACAGTTCTGGGCTCCTGGAGACAGCCCCTCCTGGCTCCACTAGACATTTCTGCAGAGGGCTCCAACCCCACTCCTTTGCTCCACTTTGCTCCATAGAGGACCTCTGCAGCAGCTCCACCCCTGCAGCAGGTCTCTACCTGAATTCCCCGGCTTTTTTGTACATCTTCCAAAATCTGGGTGGAGGCTGCCACGCCTCCACTGCTCTCATGTTCTGCCGCCCTGCAACCTTAACACAATGTGAATGCCACCAAGGTTTACGGCTTGTGCTATCCAGAGCTGCTGTAGGAATCACACTTGGGGCCGCCCGAGGCAGGGCTGCTCCAGCTAGAGCAGCCAGAATGCAGGGAGCAATTTCCCAGGAGCAGCAGTGCCCCAAATCTGCCCTCCAGAAAAACTCAGTTTCTCTAGGTCTCAGGGACTGTGATGGGAACGGGACTCTTCCAAACTTCTGAAACACCCTCAGGGCCTTTCTCCCATTGACTTGGCTATTAGCATCTAGCTGCCCCATCCCTGGCTCTTGAACTACTTGAATCAGCTTGGCATGTGCCCGCCATTCACTCACAGTCTCAGGCAGTTCTCCAGGTTCACCCACATAGTTTGAACGGCTGCATTCACCCACCCATCAAGGGGTGGTTGTCCTGCCCTTGTGCATATCTGTGCCTATCCTGTAACCACTGCTGTTTGGTAATGAAGGCTAACTTTTGTACCTTTTCACCAGGTGAAAACATACTTAATTTTGTAAGGGCACCTGTCCTCAGGTCATCTGCCCATCTGCATGTGGCACTCTTTTCTCAGGTTTATATGGCACCCAGCGAGCCATCTGCTTTCTTGAGTTTATGTGGCACCCTGCAAGCCTTCTCGGGTTTATGCAGCACCCCGCGAACCTTCTCAGGTTTAAGTGGCACCCGGTGAGCCATCTGCATGTTGGCAAACGTGACATGCATTTACTACATCTTCTCCAGAGCACATTACACCATCCACCCCTAGAGCCAGGGGATTTCCCTGTTTCTGCCTGTTGAGAAAATATAGGAAAAATGGTCAGGGCCCCTCAGATGTTCAGAATCTTGCCAAGCAATTGAGGTAAACAGGCATATGCGCTCAGGGGTTCCTTGGTTATAGTCTAGTGTAATTGCGCATGTGCAGCCAGGTGTCCTGGGTTACGGATTAAGTATAAGGACGAGTGGCTCTGATCCACGGCACTTCCCAGCTCCGGGATGCCCCCCCCCCCCGGGGGGGGGGGGCATGGAGAGGCCACTACTGCTGCTGCTAGTGCACCGGGGACCCTGTGCAAGACCACTGCCAGACCTGTAAGCTACCGGACCTGTAAGCTGCTGCCGCTGAGGAAGCTGAGGACTGAGCTCTTGTCATCTGCCAACAGCTCCTGGAATCTTTCCCAATTACCTAACATGGACCTGCGTGTGAGGGGTCTGGGGACCCAGTCTGTACAATGGGTTGCCTAATGGTCTGCCCCGTCCCATGCTTCACTTTCTGATGAGCATCAGGTTGTTCCAGGAAACGCAGTCTCCTCCAACTCACCATTGGGTTCGTCATTGTCCCCGGTGTGAAGCAGGAGTGACCTGTTGCTGTACTTCAGCCTCCAGGGCATGTACCTGCGTTTCCAAACTGTTTGCTTTCTGCTGCAAATCTTGAAACTGCCGCTTCTTGGGGCTTCTGGTCCATGCTGGCTCACAGTACAGCAAGCAACAGCCAGACCCCACTCAACAGGAAAGCAGCCACCAGGCACCACATACCCAAGGGTTGCCACACTTCCTCCCCCTCCCAAGGGACTTTCTTCTTTACCTGCTTTGCATCCTATCCGTGACGCCAATTGCCGGACTCTTTTACCTGCTCAGAATCCTGACGACAACTAGGACAATTGTACTGCTAGGGTTAGAGCCCACAGACCCTTCAAACCCATCATACAGACTGGGTCACCAGACCCCTCACACGCAGGCCCACGAGCTAAGTAATTGGGAAAGATCCCAGGAGCTGTTAGTGACGACACGAGTTCAATCCTCAGCTTCTACAGCAGCAGCAGTAGTGACCTCTCAGGGCATCCTGGGGGCCCTGGCAGCAACAGCCTCCAGCAGCAGTAGCAGCCTCCCCGTCTGCCACCCCCAGGGGCAGGGAGGCCTGTGGACCACACCCACCGATCCTTTATATTTAAGTCAGATAACCCAGGACACCTGGGTGTGAGTCAGACAACCAAGGAACACCTGGGCACACACGCAATTACATTAGACAATAACCAAGAAACACTGGGTACACATGCAGGTTTACATCAAATGCTCTGTAAGAATCTGAACATCTGAGGGAACCCTGACCATTTTCCTATATTTTCCCTACAGCTTACCAGACAGAGATTTGTCCTTTTGCTGACACTAAAGGATTTCACTCAATTTTCCAAATCTTGTTAATTACTTTAGCTAATAATTATGAAAAATTATTTTGTATCATGTCAATGCTTTCATAGGAAAACACATTTATTGTCGTGTTTACATTTCAGTGGAGTATTTTTATTTAAATTTTAGTTTAAAGTACACATCCTTGTTCTTCAATTTGTCACATTCATCTCATCAATATTAAATAGCATAGAATAGTACACTATCCTGTTTCCATTATACCATTTACCATTACAGATGAGTGACAAGTATAGCCTTTTCAAATTATATGCAAGGGACTGGTAGCCAACCTGTACCTGTTGTCTACCAACTGTTTAGTTGTCACTGGTATAACAGCATGTCTGACAGCCTGCATTGACGCAGTGTTAATGAAAAGGAGCACCTGGTCAGAGCAGAGTCTCAGACTCTTGCTCCATCAGTTGAAACAGCTGTGGTCTACAGCCTGCCAAGAAAAGGTCAAAAAGGGCAAGCAAGCTTTGCAGAGAGAAAAAAATAAAAACAGAGCAAAACTTATGTTTCTCTAAGTAAGATAGCCCCACTGGATGTGAGAAAATGTAAAAGGGCACAAGAGATGTCTCTGGAGATTAGGTTTAGAAAGAAATGCAACACTCCGAGGAAATGAAATATATTTTTGAGGGGAGGAGGTCCAGCTTCTGTGTCCCCAGTGCTTAGTTGTGACATCATTATGATAATGCTGCACCGCTGTCAAGATTTTATAGAATTATTGCTGTTCTGCATTAGCGCTTAGATAAACAGCTGCAAGTTTGCTTTGTTGAGTTATGTGGCTGAGAGCTAATATTGTACTCATAATTCTGAGTGATGGATATGTCTGTGAATAAATACATTATTCGGAGGTTTGATAGAAAACTGAGCGTGCAGTAGTGTGAGGTGGCCTAGATAAGGCCGGTAAATCAAAAGGGAGTGGTTGGTAAGATAGCCATTTTGTAAAGCTAGATGTACATGCATCAAAAAAAGACCAGAAGGAAATACAGCCAGATGTTAAGGATAGTTATGTCTGGGTGGTAAGATTAGGTTTATTTAGTCTTTCTACTTTTATGGTTTTTCAAGTTATCTATATAATAAAAAGGTATGACTAAGTATTGGTTTTATCATTTTAAAAGATGACTTAATTTTGCTTGAAGAAAAAGGGGACTGAAAATGTAGACATTTCACTAGTGCTTTACTGAGTACAGTGCCTTTGTCCGTGTGGTGTGGTCTTGGACTAATAGCACTGGCATTACCTGGGATGTTAGAAATTTACCCAAGACCTACTGAATCAGAATCTTCATATTTACAGGATCCCCAGGTGATGTCTATGCACAAAAAATTTGGAGAAGGATCAAGGTAGGGCTTTAGTTTTAGGAAAGAGAATCATCCATGCTAAATATGTTAAGTTCTTTATTGGGTATAGCATTCAACAGATTTCAGCCTGCTCAAGATTGAAATGAAAATAGAATTTTCAAACAGGGCCGATATACTTAATTTAAATGTTACCTATGCAGAGATGATGCATAGGTTGAGATTAAGAGTCTTGTGCTAGAGAAAATTTATTAAGGAGTAAAAGTGAGACCAATCACAGATTATTTCTCATTCAGTTTTCTTACTCATATCACTTTGGATTGCAGAGGTCCGGCACCTGGAAATAAAGTTTGCTGGCAACCAAAAAGGTGAGCGTATGTAAATGGCAGGAATTCCCAGGATGCCGTCCTTTCTGCAGTTTCAGGGAAAATAGCTCCCCAAAAGCTTGGATTGTAATCATTACAGCTTGTGGGTTTTCTAAAGCCACAGTCATTCAAAAACCATTTGTAATTGTTCATGTATTTATTATCAAATTGTAAACCACAGCAAGTGTAGACTCCTGTTTTTTCACGTGACTCACGCCTCTGTTCTTTCCTTTTTTATGCTCTTCTATAAACTGTTATCAAATATAGTATGTTTCATTTTTATCCAAAATTATTTTTGTCCAGTAAACACTTCAGAATGCTAATAGGTAATATAATATGTATGCTATTTTAAAGAGCCTAATTAATAGATTAATTCAAAATTTGCATAGGTTGTTAGAGAAGAAGAGGTTATTGATATTTCTAACTTTTTAAGTAGATAATGACTTGTATCACTTTTTTTCCTGAACCTCATTCTTTCTGTGAGAGAGAGAGAGAGAGAGAGAGAGATGGAGATAGATAGATAGAGAGAGAGAGAGAGAGAGAGAGAGAGAGAGAGAAACTGATGGGAGAAACAAGAGGAAAGCAGCATGATGTGTAGTTTTTCCTATTTAATGAGCACATGAACTACCTGGGAATCTTGTTAAAATGTAGATTCTGAATATTTACTTAGCAGGGTTTGAATGGAAAGAACCCAGGCTTCAGAGGCAAATAAAAACCTAGCCCAGGCAATTGATCTTGAGGAAGTTACTTTAATTCTACGATTACTTCAATTCTTAGATTTCTTCATCTGTAAAATGGGGCTAAAAACTGTGAGAATTAAAAAAAATAATAATGTTTGTAAAGCACCTGATAGATGGAGAAACCCAATAAACAGTACTCGTTTTGTTATTGCCAGTAGGTTGATGGTCTGGCATACACAATAGATTGAGGGAAAAGAGTGCCAAATGAAACAGCTACAGTATGTCACAATGTGAAATCTCAAGCTTGCTTATATCTGGGTCTTTTCAGCTCTTTTGACTGTAGGGATCTCTCCCTGGGCCGTCAACTGACAGAGAGGAATTGGACGCCAATCATTTCAGTGTCCCCAACTTCAGTCCAGAACCACTAGCCTAGATCGCATCACTACCAGTTTTTTGTTTGTTTGTTTGTTTGTTTTTTCCAAGTTAGTTGTCTATCAGTTTTTGATATCAGTCCTCTTAGCAGTGGATTGGACTTCACTGCTTTCCTGTTTTTCTGGTTATAACCGCACATCTTTTTTTTTTTTTTTAATAAGAATTGAAATTCTCCCTCCAACTATGTTACCCGAAGCTGCTTTGTGGTTCCAACAACACTCCAGTTGTAACTTGGGCTAATCCTGCGAAGGTTCTTGGGTTTACCCCAGTCCTTGGGGAGAAAACCAGATTGTTTTAGACCTACCAATAAAAATGTTGCAATGAGTTTGAACAGACTTATTAGTTTAATACTTCAGTCCCTGGTTGCACATATAGATTCCCACACAAAATTCCCTGCACATACACAAAAAAATTCCCTTGTGTACCCTCTGTTTATATTATTATTCTAGAATGACACACTCAGCAGACAGGAAGGGTTGGAAAGGGAATTTCAGCCTTGTGTGTTGGTGGTTTGTTTCCCAGGCATTCCATTTCCTTGGGTATATTTTATACAATACAGGCTTAATTCACAAGCACCCTTCACACATTGAGATATTCTGAGTTAAACTGTACTTTTTCTTAGTCAAGGTCGAATGTCTGATTTCCACATTGATGTTTTAACATCTCACCCTTAGTGGACGGTTCTAAAATCTTATCAGTTGGGTATTCATTAGGTTCAGAATGACGAGTTGGACTTACTTTTCTTAGTTCTATTGAACTTACTTGTATTGAGTTCTGTTAAAACTTTTCTTAGACTGGTCCTATTTTCTGGAAAACTCTAAGCCACAATTTTTATTTTTCATAGTCACTTATACATAATAACTCACTCAGTTTCATTTTATTTCTGAATAAATGCATCGGCATGAAGTAATTATTCAATATATGATTATTATAGTATATCCATTAAAACTTTATCAAGGCATAATAATCATTGTAAACATCATTAATATTACCAGTACCAATGGAATTGCTATTGCCTTATTGCTGATCATGAATACTATTGCTAATATGCTATTATTGTTAATAATAAATGCATGATACCTCCTAGTGTGAAATAGTCAAATTGAGTGTATTTTTAGTTATATTGTTAAAGTAGTTACTCTTTCCAAAAGTTATCTCAAGCATTAACAGTTTTATTCCGGTATAGATTGCATGGTCTGTCTTGATCAACAAATGTTGAATAGCATCTACTATGTCTAAGATCCAGAACTTAATAGCAAGGATGGAAAATGATGTGAGAATGTGGGCCTTTGAGGAATTAATAGTTTAGCTGAGAAGACAAAGCATATTAAAAATCAGAGAATCTCTGGGTGGAAAAGGTCTCTAAAGTTCATTTTATTATTTGATCCTTAAGTTCTCTCTACAGTTCCATAAAATAGTCAAACTGTCTCTTATTGAATGTTTCCAATGGGAAGGACTTCCTTATCTGTGGAGGCAGTAGCCTATTCTGTGTCAAATCAGTTCTGACTATTAGAAAGTTCTTTATTGAACCGAGTTGAAAGTAATCTCCCAATAGTTTTTAACCGTTGGCCCTGGTTCTATGTATTGAAGAGCCCTGTGGAACCATGTATTCACTTCCCATATAGGAGTACTTAGAGTAGTCAAAGAGAATTAGCACATCACCTCTTGCCCATCCCCCAAATTTCTCTAAGATAAACATCCTCAGTCTCCTCAGAAACTCATCGTGAGCAAGATCATGGTTTTAATCTTTTTAAATCTCCTGTGTGCTGGTCTTTCAACATATATAAAATGTTAAGTAAGAGTATAATATTGTACACATTAAATGTCTAATAAGTACTACAGGCAATGAGAGTTATAGGTGTTTGGAGAAGGGAATATTAACTGAGATTGAAGTGATTGGGCAGAGTTTGGTGGATGAAGTCATACTTGCACTGGGTCTTAAACACATGAAGAAAATGAAAAAAGGGTTCCAAAGTTGCATTGTATGTGGCTTCTCCAGTAACCATGTCCAGATCAGCTCAGCTCTGTTGCATGTTGAGTACAGGCATTGAATTAATCCATTGAAATCCATTTTAAAAGAACTGAATTTTTGTATGTATGTGGCTGGCTGGCATGGGGAACTGAACATTTGACCTTGGTGTTTTACGGTGTTGATCTAACCAACTGAGCTAACCAGCCGGCCCTGAAATCCATTTTAAAATGCCTGTACCAAATTTTCATTACTTTTTGTTCCATACTCTCCTTAACAAGTAAAGGCTAATTTTTATACATTTCCATTTAAAGCAAGTGGCCCGTATATTTGAGTTTCAGTGACTACCTCAGTTTCAAGAACACCCCGTGAAAGTTTTAGACATATTATTTTGAGTGGGTTGATTTCATTGTGATGTGATTTTGCCAGGGAGTGACATCTACTGCCATGAATTTGATGCTTCTAGAACAGGAGTATCTTTTGATGGAAATACCAAGTTATCTAAGTTTGTGTTTCAATGGAGTCCAGTCAATCCAAGACCCAACCAGATATAGCATTTTCTGTGACAACTTCACTGACTCTCACAGGCTGGAAGTGAAAAGAGCAAAAGAAAGAAAGGAGGACATGGAAACAGGGTGAGTAAGGACATATTCTTGTACTCAGGAGACAAGCTGCGGGTAGAGTGCATGTATTGTATTAAGATAGATATGTGGTGCTCAAAAGGTAGGCTATGTTACACGTAGCAACATGGGGAACTTCACTTATGACAGTTTGTGTATAACCTGTGTGGTGGAGGTATGCAAGGATGACTGCTGTATTGGGATGGGTGAACTATTTGAATGAAAACCCAAGAAGAAGCTTCTTGAAAGGGCAAAGTGGTAGATACTGACATTGTCATGAAGGTTCTCATAATGCATCTCTTCCCGCAGCTTGAAAACATTTATTCCTTCATTCATTATTCATCAAATAATAACTGACCATTTCTTCCGTGTCAGACCATAATAGGCCCTGTGGATGGTGAGCAAAATCAGACAAGTCCTTGTCTTCCAGGTCTTCATAGTGTAGTTAGAGAGACAGACATTTATGAAATAATCACACACATAACTATCTGTTTACAGAACTGTTCCAAAGGAAGAGAACAGGGTGTTGTGAGAGAATAACATGGTACGTATCCTTTGTGTATTTTGTGTACTCTTAACTGTTCCCAGAGACACCAGCCAGTTGCTGCTGCAGGCCTCAGTGGTTTCACCCTTGGGAAGTTGCTTTTTCCTTTGGGCCTTCACAACACTCAAGTCATACTTAATTTATGACACTTAATGAATGTCAGCGTGATAAGCTATTTGCACATCTCTCTTCCCAAGTGCGATGTGAGCTTCTGGACAGCAGAAACCTGTTAAATCCATCCCCGTACCTCTAGCCAAATGCTTGGCACACAGTGAGGGTTCAATAAATGTTAGCTGAGTGACTAAATAAATCCTACTGCAATATAATATAGGTTAAAATTATGTCCTGAGCCAACATTTTTCAGCGACAGTGCATGGCCACAAGACCTCTTTACCACAATTATGTTCTAACTTTCCTGCATATCAGTTGGTACTATTTTACTATAGAATGAAACTTTGTACCTTCCATTCTTTTTAACTGTGTGCTCAATTTCAAGGCATGCGTTTCAAGCTGAATTAAAGATCTATAAATCAAAGTTTTTCTTTCAAGGGATATTATTTAGAAAATAAGCAAAGCTGGCATTAAACAGTCAAATTCAATTAATTATTAGTTTGGGAGCAAAGCTTTAAAATACCAGATATATCTCAAAGTGCCTTTAGTGAATGTATGAGGCAGATTGTGATGTTGCTAACTTTAAACTTGATGGAGACTGTAGAGAGGGGTTTGGAAATTGTCCACCATTATTATCTTTTATTTAGAGGGGAGGGTTAATTACTTTTAATATGTACCCACTTAACTGCTTCATCAGCCCTTTTGCTTCTTAATTTTACTACTAACACTTCTGCTAAAACCCTTTCCAGAGGCTAAAATGTGTCTGCATATATTTAGTATATTTAACTTATACCCCAGAATAAGATAGGGATATTACAGAAGCAGAAATGTGAAAAGAATTTAGAAAGGTAAATTTTTTCTGGTTGGCCTGCCATAGTAAATATGGATAATTTAGTCGATTATTATAGTGCAATAAGTATGCTAAAAGATAATTCGGAGTCAGACAGTGACACAGCCTGTGAGACACTTCTGACCCTTGTGGTAGAGGCCTCAATTCATTAGTGAGCTTAAATTCACTCAAGGAAAGGAAAGGCTCCCACAAAAGTGAAATTCTCCTTAATGAGCTGTTAATTGTTTACATGCAGTCTGAAGTTGCCTGATGATATTTCTTCTAATTTTACTAATGTATTCCTGGCCCTGCTGCTATGATGGCCTCAGGCAAACGCTATCATAAAAATGCAGGTGTGCTTAGCAGGTATAATAAAAGTATAATAAAAGTGCAGATGTGCATAGCAGGTTTGTCAGTTGATCTGCTCATATCAGCTTAAAAGAACTTCACATTTCTATAAATTAAGAAATGAATCACTAGTGCACCGATTCTCTGATTGCCCTTTCTCCATCATTTTCTCCCCAGGCCCAGACTGACTAGGCTATTTTACAGGAGTTGGAAATGACTCATTACCCCACATTACTTTGTCTCACAGATGGCATCATTTTATCTTATGCACAAAGAGACTGACAAGTGACATTGTTGCATTGATTTTATTGTATTAGGCTATGGAGAGCACTGGCTATGATGAATATATAATCTGGGACAGGAGTTTGCATTTGGGACTTGGGGCTTTGGTAGAATAGATAGGGAGATAAAAAGGGAGATTTTTAAAAAGGCGTATAGAGGGTGGAGAGAGAGAAATGTTAAGAGAGAGTATATTCTCTCTATAAGCAAGATATTATTTTCTACACATCAGAGAATACTGAAGACCCGTAAATGGTTGTCAGGCTAATCTAGTCATTTGATACTCAAAAGTAGTTTTTAAACTGTGCTAAAACTGTTGACCCAGGGCTTATCAATTCCTGCCTATAGTTAACAAACTTGCTGGAAATTTTCATTAACCAAGGAACCGAGGAATGCTGTAGGACTGAGCAAATGCTCGGCTTCTTGTCAATGCTGAAATGACAGGGCAGTGGTTTTTCAGTTTGAGTCAAGTATGAGCTCTGCAATGTGTGCGCATGTGTGTGCATATTTGTGTGTGTGTGGCGGGAGGGTGGGTGTAGGTGCATGCTTTCTTTTAGTTGGTGGTCACGGAACATGTGGCAGGAGTGGAAATATGTGGAAATCCACTGGAAATAAAAGTTTTATCTTATCATGCAGAATGAGTCAAGGATAATTTTGTAGAGTTTCTTTTGACATATTCAGGAAAAAAAAAACAACCTGTCAACTAGATAGAATCCTATGTCTATTTCTTCTGTCTGAAAACGAGATGTTTTGTTATAGGTACCTGCCATTGTGAGAACGCAATTATCAAAGCTTGTTGTTATACAAAAAGGGCTCATTACACTCAGTAAAGCATGCAAATACCAGTGTGGTTTCCTATCATAGCTAAATAATAATGTTGCTTCTTAAGGAGCTTGATGGTGTCTGTTAAACTCAGGTTTTCTAGATCAAAGCCAGAGACACTTTCTTGCTAGTGCATCGGGTATTAATTTTACCCTATTCTAAACTCTGGATACCAGAAATATCCCATTGTTTTCTAAAACAAATTAAATCTGACCTGAAGTCCCCCTTATGGGGGCCATGGGGAGGATTAAATATCAGTCATTATTGAGTGTCCCATTCTGCCTCTGCAGGGTTGTGAGAAGGCCTTGGGGTTTTATGCAGTTCAGAATTGCCATGGTCCCTGCTGATGTGCTTCTTAGCTAAGTCTTTGGTTTCCATTGGGGTGGTGGCACCACTTCTTTGACAGGCTAGGGTACAGGGTTTGAGGCTGGGTCTGGGTCTATAGAGCTCATGTGTTGTCTGTGTAGAACTCACCTGAAGTTCTACCTCTTCCCCACCTACTCTCAGGACTTAAAAGCATGTATCCCCAAACTTATTCTTCCCACAGTGCCTCTAGGTGTTTTGGGCTATATCTGTTTTTATACGTGTGAATTTCTCTCTCCAGCAGTGCTTACACCTTGGCTTCCTGCAGAGTAAACACATACCTAGCTATTCATTCCTCGTTGTTTTACTTTGAGCTTTCCTTATAGTTTCATTTCTGATTTATTACTGACAAACCATTTCTTTGTCCCCTCTGCTGTGTTTCTCTTAGAGTTATATTAAACTGGATTGGAATAGATGAAGTAACTCTAGATTTCATAGTTGTCTAACTTTTTGAAAAGCTGCTAAAACCTCTAGGCACCACAAGCATAATTCTAGCAAGCAAACAAAAACATTGTACACTTTTTATAAAAAAGTGAGTGGGGGAGGGGCTATCCCAAACTAGAGGGACCTTCTTTTTACCTTCGTAAATGGTGGTTCCCCTGTCTTCAGTGCTCTTCTCCTCCACCTTGCAAACCCTACATATCCCTTTATGGCCCAGCTCAAGTAGCCTTTTTTGTGAAGTTAGTTCCACTTAATTTGTGCCACTAGTCTACCTTATACTAGTGTCAAATATAGCACGTATCACATTGCACTGTTCCTTTAAAACACTCCTCACTATTGTAATTATCTTATAAATATTATTTAAATGCTGACATTGTCACTGGACTCTGATTCCACAGATCAGGTAACACTTTTTTTTGTGGTTAAAATCCCCAGTGCTTACCATTTAGTAACTAATCATATGTTTGTTGTATATTATGTGCATATATTTTTGTTTCCATACTTTTTTTCCCTATTTAGCTATGTAATGGCTGTATATTTATTTTTGTTATATATTCAGCACCTGGTACAGCACCTAAAACATAGAAAACAGTAAATGTTTGAAAAAGGATACATTAATGAATTATAAGATATGTACACCAGGTATATACTATTTCCTTCACTAGATTTTCTGTTCTTTGAGGGTAGTGGTTGGATCTTACTCTTTTTTGTTTCTCCCCAGACCTTAACATAGTACCTAATGAATTGAAGGCAATCAATAAGGTGAAAGAAGCCCTAATTCAAATCCTAACCCTGACTTGCTCTGTACCTCAATAAGTCCTTTGCTTAGTTAACATGTATCGATTGAGTGTTTTCTGTGTGGACATTACTTTACTACCTTTTAAAATTCCTCATATGTCAGACAGAGGGGAAATTTTTTTAGATATTGCATAGTCTGGGGTAATAGGGAATATCAAGGATAAAATTAGCAATATTTTGAAGAAAAGGAAAGTGCTGTAGATAACAAACTTGTAGCAGCCTGAGTCTTTTGGTTGATTTCATATTCTTGTTAGTTAGATGTTGCTATATGCAAGACACATGGCTTCCATTTCTCTAAGAATTAAAATAAAATATTACAGAGTTCAGCCCTAATACTGTGGTGAATGTATTTTTTAAGTTGTTGATTTGGAAGGTTTTCTGGATCTTGAAGTAGATCTGAGAGTCATGATGGAATTGAATAATTACTCTCCAGCTTGATTCTCAGTATATAGTCCTAGCATGTATAATCTTGCAAAGACAAATTGTGCTTTTTCTGAGCCAGGGCAATAATGCCTTGACATCATTTACTGGTATAAGGCCCTCCATGCAGCACCTTGCCTAGGCATGTATGTGGAGGAATCCAGTCCACACCCTTGGCCAATGCATACTCTTCTACTGCTTGGGTAGATGGCTAAATATCTTATTAGCCCTTATTTACTAGAAAGGGAGAAACGGGTCAGGATATGTAGTCATGGGAGCTCTTCTGTGTAAAGGGAGCTGTTAATGTTTAAAACTCACACTGCAGCAAACTGAAGAAGAAACAAAAAATGTACAAAAAGAAAGTGGACTCACATACCAAAAGAGTTCAGTTTGAACACTATGAAATGTTCAGTGTACCACTAACCATTCCAACATTTTGATTTAAACAAAACTAAAAGTCACATATCATGATCTTAACAGACTGAAGAGGAAGGCAGGAAGGGAGAGAACACTAAACGTATCAATATGCAAAAAATCACTGCATAGAACGAGATAATGAACATTTATGAACATCTAGAGACAGAACCCCTCGTGAGAACAAGACAGTGCTAAATGCATACAGAACAAATAATAGGTGCAGAATATTGATTTAATATCATTTAACAATATACCTCTGTGACTCTAAATGAGAATCGAAATATGAAATATTGTAAACGTATAACACAGAGAGTGAGTGGCTTCTTTTGAACCACATTTACATTGCAAACACAGAGACCCAGTATTTATTTATTTATTATTATTATTTTTTTCCTTTTTTTTGTCTTTTTTCGTGACCGGCAACGGATCACAACCCTCAGTGTCGCGCCCATACCGGACTAGGACCGGCCACGGGATCGCAACCCTCGGCGTTGCTCCCGCCCCTCGCTCAGCCAGTGAGCGGCTGCTCTGTATGTGGGATCTGAACCCTCGGCGGGAGCGCCACCGCGCTTCCCAAGCGGCGCACTATAGCAGTGCGCCACCGGGCCGGCCAGAGACCCAGTATTTAAATAACGAAAAACTTGTTTATCTGTCTGGATAATATACCCATTTTCATTAATTATATTTCAGAACACTATTAATATTCAGGTAGAAAAATGTTCAGGATTAGAAAATATTTAAAATCATTAAATGCATCAAAAGAAGCCAATTAGTTTTTATTGGTCTCTATCTAATCCATTCTTTTCCTTTTTGTTCTAATTCCTCAGAAGTTGAAGTAATGAATTGTACAATATGTACTCCTTCCATAAGTGATAATGCCTCTGTTGACCCTATGATAGAACTAGATATAAGAATGTGGACATTCTCACTGAAGATATTAAATATACATTTATTGTATGATTATAATGAAATTAATCAGAGTTTGAATCTTATTCTGGCCTTGATGTAATGATAGTATCCAAACACAATATAAGCTATCAATATTTTTTTCATCTTTTATTTTTAGTTGCTTATTACTGAAAAAAAAAATGAAATTTAAAGTGCATTAGTAAATCTTATTCATCCTGGTGAGAGTCCCAAGATGTATCACTCCCGGTTCTGCTATTAGCTAGAATACGGTTTTGAATAAGTCCTTTCCAGTTCTCAGCTTTTTCATTTATACTTTTGAAATACTATTTCATAATTCTAAATAAATGAGAAGATTAGGGTTCTGTTCTCCTGGCATTGTTTAAAAGGGGATAGGAACATCTTATATGGAAAGGTGGAAGCATACTTTACTTGACTAAATTTTTCTCCATGAAAGCCAAGTTAAGAGCTGTGTGGCCTTTATTCCGCCTCTGTCCTACACAAGAATGGCCCCAGTCTTAGTATGGACCTCCAGATCCTTAACTTAAAACAAATGAAGTCTTCTAAAGCTTGTTCTCAATGCTTAACTGTTTCTATGAACTAGGTTCCCGGAAGTCAAGAGCGCTCCTTGTGGGATCTAAGAAGGCCTTTTTGTCATTATGGGGTCAATGCCTAATTCATAAGATCAGTTTTCTGCTCTGATGGCAAAAGACATATTTCTTCAAGATAGCATGAAGGATTTCTCTCTGTGCCTGGGATGAAACTTTACACACACACACACACCCTATTTTTTCAACATATAGCTTGTCTGAAACTATTTGGAAGACCTGTAAACTTCCTGTCAAGATATAAAATAGAAATGTAAAAATGTAAATATAAGTCTCTTACCTGAAGATGCAGTCTTTCTGGATGTGGTATTATTTAGGTCCTCAACTGCTGTAATTGTATTAATACTTCTTTGAAACAGTGAATCTACTGCTTAAGTGAAAATGATTTGTTTCTTATGATTGCAATTAGAAACAAATGCATTAATGAAATAGTAAATGTAATATTTAAAATGGCATTTTCCTTAATATATCGTCAGATAGTTTCTTTAAACCATCTTAAGATAGTTTATTTGGTGCAAGGAAACCAAGGAGTTAATGATGATCAGAAAGGCAAAGTGTTTTACAAATTATTTGCATGGCATATTGTAAGATAAAAATATGAGAACTATAGTTAAGTCCCTTCAGGCTAGAAAGAAATTCATTGCACCCAATGTGATTACTTGATATTTACTCAATTAATTAAGATAATTTATTCCAATCTAAGAGCAAATGTACGAATGAAAGATTATTTCTGAGAGTACTTGCTATGGGTCAAATGTATCTCCCAAAAGTTCATGTATTGGAAACTTAATCTCAATTGTAACAGTGTTAAGAGGATGGGAAATCCAATAATGGTAATTGAAAAGTGGGGCCTTTAAGAAATGATTAGATTGTGAGGACTGTGCCTACATAGATGGATTGACCCATTCATGGAGTAATGGGTATGGTTCTGATGGCTTTAAAAGGGGAATAAGTGAGAAGTTAGTTCACTCTTGCTCAGCCCTTTCTCATTGTGTGATACCCTGTGTTGCTGTAGAAGGCTCTCAACAGATGTGTCCCCTGGACCATGGACTTTCCAGCCTCCAAAACTGTAAGAAATAAATTCTGTTTCCTAATAGATTACCCAATTTCAGGTATTCTGTTATAAGCGACAGAAATGGACTAATACAGTAGTTTTGTATTCTCTAGAGTTACTTCAATCCAAGAGTCAGTGGCTACCATGATAGAGCTGTCACAGGATAAATGCTAGGGGGTTGGAAGGGAGCAGCCTCAGGCAGAAGGAAGTATTACTGTTTTGCTGTACTAAAGTGACATTTTGACACCTTACCATTATCTAAATATTTCATACTTTTTTATGTTATGAATATTCTAGGGAATATTTCATTAAAGTCTGTATGTGATTTTCAGTGATAATCTTAAAACAAACATTGCTAATTCCTTTTGCTTTGTTTCTTATGTAAGGAAAAAATGAACTCCATCACAGAAAACACATTTTTTAAAAACTGAAAGATATTTTAAAGCCCCTCTGTTTATTATGTTTATTAAATATTACCAGTTGACCTTCAGCATAACCCAAATGTAATCAATTTCTTCAGAGACTAGAAGATAGCTCAATTTATTGGGTAGAATTTAACAGTGGCATAACTAAGGTGCAGCGAGGCAGGAGTGCTTACTAATTAGGACAGATTTCTTTTTTTTTTTCCTTTTTGTCTTTTTTTGTGACTGGTAACAGGATCGCAACCCTCAGTGTCGTGCCCGTACCGCGACCGGCAACGGGATTGCAACCCTCGGTGTCGCGCCCGCACCGCGCTCAACCAGTGAGCGGACCGGTCTCTATATGGGATCTGAACCCTCGTCGGGAGCGCAGCCACGCTCCCAAGCGCCACACTCTACCAAGTGCGCCACCGGGCTGGCCCTAGGACAGATTTCTGACCACCATTCCACTTGTGCAACTCCCACTGAAATCAACAGGAATCTTGCAGCAGCTCCATTTTTTCATGTACCTCTTAGATCTTAAAAGTATAGAAGACTTAATCATTATGCAAATGCTGTGTTTTCATAGAAAGTAGAAGAATTTGTGCATTCCAAAATAATGTTAGATGGACTTTTGCAAGAGGAACCACCTGCTATTTAACCAGATTGAAGATTGAAATTTAGACAAAGAGAAATTACAGTCTGATCTCTGCATTGGCCTTAAAAAAAAAAAAAAAAAAAAAAAAAAAATCCTCTACTTAGGTTTCCATTGGTGAAGCTAAGAAGAGGATTAGATTTTTTTTTTGTAGATGCCTTCAAGTTTGAAGCAGAAGTAAAAAGTGAATTTTGCTATTTAAATAATTATCACATCTTTTAGAATGAAAATAATGCTTTGTTGGTACTAATGATGCTGTCCTCATGAATCAGAATATAAGTAATAAAATTGACAGAGCCTTTGTTGAATTAATGTATGCATTTCTTTGTGTATGCCCATGTGTATGTAGATGATTTATGTTCAAGTTCCAGTTATGACTTATTTAAAGACAAGCTTTCTCCAAAAAGCTTATAAGAAAATTTCTTACTGAGTCATTTTTAAAAGTAGCAGGTTACAAAGTCTTTGCAAAGTGTTGTTAAATTAAATTGTTTCTATATAAAACATTGTCCCTAAACTCCTAGATAGTTGGCTGATAGGGAAAGAATGCTGCTCTTCCTTTGGCATTAGTTGAATATTCAGCTCTTTCTGATTTACTGAGAAAAAAGTTTTAATTTCTCACAATAAAAATACTGTATAGCTGTTATTACATTTCTGCTACTGGAAAAGATGGTGTATTAGTTTCCTAGGGCTGCTATAACAAAGTATCCAAAACTGGATGGCTTAAAATAACAGAAATTTATTATCTCAGATTTCTGGAGGCTAGAATTCCAAAGTCAAGGTGTTATCAGGGTTGGTTCCTTCCACGGGCTGTTAGGGAGAATCTGTTCCATGCCTCTCTCTCCTAGCTACTTGTGGTTTTCTGGTGTCCCTCTAATCTCTGCCTTCATCTTCACATAGCATTATCCCTATGTCTTTGCCTTTTCACATACTCTTGCCACTTTGCACATCTGCCTCTGTGTCCAAATTTTCCCTTTTTATGAGGACATAGTCACATTGGATTAGGACCCATCCTAATGACCTCATCTGAACTTGATGAGCTGCAGGAACCTTATTTGCAAATAAGGTCATATTCACAGGAATTGGGGGGTTAGGACTTCACCAACTTTTGAGGGAGGGGGAACACAGTTCAACTCATAATAGATGGAAAGTTGAAATCTGAAATTAGGAGCAAAAGCAAAACTAAAAAAGGGAGGACAAACATCTTAGTGACAGATACACTTTAGTGGAACAGAGAATACTAGAATATGCCAGATGGGGTGCTGAACTACTCTGATAACTATTCTACATATCAGAAATGTTTAGATAAGATGGATTGGAGCAGGTAGCTACTGAATGTTTAGCCAGATGGGTGGGTCCATATTTCAAAATGTTAAAGAGTCAACACAGTGTTCACGGACAGTACAGATTATTTGTTCTCTGCACTATTTTATTTTGCCTGTTTTGAATATAGAGGGCCGGCCCCGTGGTGCACTCGGGAGAGTGCGGTGCTGGGAGCACAGCGACGCTCCTTCTGCAGGTTCAGATCCTGTAGGAATGGCTGGGGCGCTCACTGGCTGAGCGCGGTGCGGGCGACACCACACCAAGGGTTGCGATCCCCTTACCGGTCACGAAAAAGACAAAAAAAAAGATGAATATAGATGTTCATGGCGTTCAAAAGCAGCTCAGATTCCTTTAGTGGATTCTGATACTTACTGAGACTAGAGTATAAATGGTAGAGTAGATGCTAGATTACTCCATGCAGGCTGTTAAAAAAAAATCTACTGGAATAAATTACCCAGATAAAAGATTTCCCCTCCCTTGAACTGGATTGATATCATGGAGCAGTGTACTAGTTCCAGATTCAGAATGTAGTAGAAATATGTAGAAAAACATATTCTAATTAAAGTTTGGAGATACATTTCTACTAGTTAGCTTTAATTATGATTCATATGAAATAAAAGAGAGAGTCCTAGTTATTTAATGAATAACTAGTTTGGTTACTTTAGAAAATTGCTCAATAATAATTGTTTTCTTTATTTAAAAATATGTTAATTATGGTTTTTATTTTATATCTTATTTATCCTACATTACTGAGTAATCTTGTTTAGGTTCAATATTTAAAACAGTAATTTTACTAATTTTCAAAAATTAAAGCATAGAACATGTTTGTTTCAAATATAACTTTCTGTTAAATTTAATGCTTTGCAATTCAGAGGCACATATTACTACTTGGTGGAACTATCTCTAAATGCTGAGAAAACAAATCTAATTGGGAAAGAAAGACCTCATAAGAATCGAAAGTATACTCTAAAAGCTATCAAGTGACAGCAACCTCACAGCATGCTTAAAAATGGATGCATGTTTCACAAGCTTAGCTGAAGTAAATGTAACCATGTCATATACTTTACTAAAATATATTGGTGGCCTTTGAGGGTAATAATAAGCATTAGCAATCAACTGAAATATTTCAATCTCTTTATGTAGTCAAAGTTAAAATTTTCAACTATGTATAATCAGCATGACATTCTGCAACTTTAATAATTAGTTCAAGTTCAAAGCAGTATTCCTCTAAAGTGTTGCCTGTCTCCAACTCCTTATGGAGTTCCCCACGTGGAATAAAGCAGTCTTTGAAGTCACAAAAGCTCTGCAGAAGTAATGATGAAAATTTAGTCATTTATATTTAACGAAACAGACATTACCAATGACACTATCTTTGCAAGCTTTGTTTAAATACTTAAATATCTTCTTTTTCCTAAGTATCTAAATGAACAATGTGCTACCAACTTAACCCCACAATAAAATAGCCTGTCATGAATTGTCAACTAGCTGAAGAATCTTTAGTGGAAAGCAAGTATAGCTCTATTGCCTGGGCTGGCTTAAGATCACAGTACAGGGAGTCAGTAAAAAATAGTCCCAGAGCTGCTACCAACTCACTTTGTGATTTTAGGAAATCTATCTTCTCTGGTTCTCAGGGTAATCATTTGTAAAATGAATAGGTTGGACAAATTAATCACTAAAGTTCTTTCTAGTTCTAACATTCTGTGACTGTGTGGTCCAATGCTTCACCTTAGTTGGTGGCCTTTAAGTAATAATGGCAGTTAATCTATTTCAATTCAATTTTTTAACTTTTGATTATAAAATTAAACCCAGATACAGAAAAACCATACAAAACAAATAGATAGTTTAATGAGGTATTATGAGAGGAGCATACTTCTATCTACTGCCCAGGTCAATAAATAAAACTTTGCCAGCCATTCCATAAGCCTCTTCATGTGCCCCATTCCAATATCAGCCTCCACCTCCCAGGGAAATAGAAACTTATCCCAGCTACACAGCCATGCCTCCTGGGGCCTGAGCTGCCTCAGCACCTTGCCTTCCAGAAAAATGGAGCCTTAGCTCAGCCATGCAGCCACACCTCCCAGGGCTAAGCTGATGAGGTTCCCTGTGCCTTGGAAATAGAGCCTTGGTTTACTTGTGCCACCTCACTCTCTTGGCAAAACAGCCATAGCACTCTGAATCCATGGAGCTGGACTAGCCTCCGGGATTCTGAGTTGCTGAAGTGCACTCCCTTCTTGGGGAGTGGAATAATGGCTGCATTGTTCTCTGCACTCCATGGTCCAAGCTGCAGCTGTACCCTACCATTTTGGGGTCCTCGCTGCTATAGCACCTGGCCTTACAGAGCCTGTGCTACTACCACGTCCACCATCCCAGGGTCCAGAGTCACCACTGCATGAGTTGCTGCTGTGACCTCTTAGTTCCAGGAACCAAATTGCAGCTCCACACTGCTACCCAGGGCCCAAATATCTGGAGCACCCCTAGCCCCTGTTCTTTCCTGGAGCCATGCTGGAGCTGCATCTCACTTCTGAGAATCAAAGTCACTGTACCTCCTGGGGCAAAGTTGATAAGTTTCCCTGTGTCTTGGAAATAGAGCCCTGGTTTTACCGGTGCCACCTCACCCTCCTGGCCAAACAGCCACAGCACTCTGCCTCCCTGGAGCTGAGTTGCAGAAGCACATTCCCTTTTACGCTACTGGGGCCTGAGCTGTTGGGGTGTACTTCAGAATCCCAGACCTGGATTTGTGGGTGATCTGCATCTTCCCATGACTCATAGAGTGAACCTGCAACACCAAGTCCCAGATTCTCAAGTAGTTCCATGAGACCCTGTGCCCAGGACCCTGGCTCCACAGCTGCTCTGAGCACCTGTACCCTGGAACTCAATAGTGCTGTGGCTGCCTGTGGACCATGTGAGATCTGACACTAAGAGTAATGCCCTCAGCAGACTCCCCATTGTGGGATAAAAGAACAGGAGGACCCCAAAGTCCTTGTCACCAAGGACCCTAACAGCCCACACTGCTTCCACTGCTGCCACAAACTCCTGCAGCCTAGGCTGCTGAGATACATGCATTTATCTCTGAGGTTGACCACACCTGAGGAAGCTACATAGCAGCTACACAACTGCACCTGTCTAGAAATAGAGGCAGTGAACCCAACCCAATCTGTACTCTCAGACCTATCTGCAGGTAAAAGTCTTTCTCTATAAAAGCCAGTCTTTCAAGTTTGGAAGAAGTGACTACTCCACCAAATACACCAACATCAATGGAGGGACACAAGAAACATGAAAAAACAGGGAAACATAACACCACCAAAGGAACACAGTAATTCTTCAGTAACTGACCCTAAAGAAATGAAGATTTACAAATTGCCTGAAAAGAAATTCAAAATAATGACTTTAAGGAAACTTAGTGGGATACAAGAGGACACAGATAGACAAGTCAACAAAATTTGGAAAATAATTTCATTGAATAAGAAGTTCAATAAAGAGATACAAATCATAAAAACAAACCAAACAGAAATGTTGTCCTGAAAAATAAAATGAATAAAATAAAAAATACAATAGAGACCTTCAGCAGCAGACTTGATCAAGTAGAAGAATCTGTGAACTTGAAGACAGGTCTGTTAAAATTATCCAGAGAGAAAAAAGAAGAAAGAATGAAAAAGAGTGAAGAAATGCAGTAATAGTTTACTCAGAAAATCTGTTGTTCAGAAATGAAGGAGAAGGGCTGGCCCGTGGCTCACTTGGGAGAGCGTGGTGCTGACAACACCAAGTCAAGGGTTAAGATCCCCTTACCAGTCATCTTTTTTTTTAAAAAAAAGAAAGAAATGAAGGAGAAATAAAGTTCATCACAACTGGACTTGGCTTATAAGAAATGCTTAAGGGAATTGTTAAAGTGGAAATGAAAGGATGTTAATTACTAACATGAAAACATGAAAGTATAAAACACACTGGTAAAGGTAAATATATAGTGAAATTCAGAAAACTCTAATACTGTAATGGTAGTGGGTAAATCATTTATACCTCTAATATAGTGGTTAAAATGCAAAATAGTTAAAAATAAGTATAACTACAGTAATTTGTTAAGTAATACACACTATAAAAACATGTAAATTGTGAAAACAAAAACAGAAATTGTGAGAGGGAGGCTAAATGTCTAGAGGTTTTATATGCAAATGAAGTTAAGTTGTTGTCAGCTTAAAATAGACTTAATTTCATGTAAGCCTCATGAAGCAAAAGAAGCAAAGCAAACACTATAGCAGATACCCAAACAACAAAGAAAAAGTAATGAAAGCTTAGCACTACAGAAAATCATCAAATCACAAAGGAAGACAATAAGAGAGGAAGAAAGGAACAAAGGATGTACAAAACAACCAGAAAAGAATGAATAAAATAGCAGTAGTAAGTCCTTACCTATCAATAATAACCTTGAATGCAAATGGATTAAATTCTCTAATCAAAAGACAAAGAGCGAGTAGATAAACAAATAAAACCCAACTATGTACTGCTTACAAGAGACTCATTTTAGCTTTAAGGACACAGACAGGCTGAAAGTAAAGGGATAGAAAAATATATTTCATGCAAATGGTAACCAAAAGAGAGCAAGGATAGCTTTATTTATATCAGACAAAACAGACTTCAAGTCAAAAACTGTCATAAGTGACAAAGAAGGCCATTATGTAATGATAATGATCCAGAGGAGACAACAATTATATATGCCCCCAATATTAGAGCACCTAAATACATAAAGAAAATATTAATGCATATGAAGTGAGAAATAGATAGCAAAACAATAATATTAAGGGAATGCAAAACTCCACTTTCAACAATGGATAGATCAACCATACGGAAAATTAATAAGGAAATATTGGACATGGATTATGTGTTAGACCAAATGGACCTAACAGCCATATATATAACATTCCATTCAGTGGCAACAGAATGCACATTCTTCTCTAGCCCACATGCAATATTCTCCAGAATAGACCATATGTTAGACCACAAAACAAATCTTCCCAAATTTAAGAAAATTGAAATAATATCATGTATCTTTCCCGACCACAGTGGTAGGAAACTAGAAATCAATAACAGGAGGAATTTTTGAGAATTCACAAATATGTGCAAATTAAACATTATGCTCCTGTACAACCAATGGGTCAAACAAGAAACCAAAAGGAAAATTAAAAATATCTAGAGACAAATGTCCATGAAAATACAATATACCAAAACCTATGGGATCTAGCAAAAGCAGTTCTAAGATAGCAGTTTATAGCAGTAAATTCCTATGTGAAAAGCAATAAAAAATTCAAATACATAGCCTAACATTATGACTCAAGGAATTAGAAAACAGATAAACTAAATCCAAAGTTAACAAAAGGAAAGAAATAATAAAGATAAGAACAGAAATAAATCAAATAAGGAATAGAAAAACCACAGAAAAATCAACAAAACTAAGAGTTGGCTTTCTGAAAAAGTAAAATTGACAAACCCTTAGTTAGCCTACCAAGAATAAAGAGAAAAGACTCAAATTAATAAAATAAGAAATGAAAGTGGAGACAATCCAAAAATAAAAAAGACCATAAGGGACTATTTTGCACAATTATTTGCCAACAAATTGAATAACCTAGAGGAAATGGATAAATTCCTAGAAAAATACAACCTGCCAAGATTGAACCAGGAAGAATTAGAAAGGCTGAACAAACCAATAACAAATAAAGAGACTAAAGTAGTAATTAAAAATCTCCCAACAAAGAAAAGCTGGTGACCAGATGGCTTCACGGTGGAATTAACAATCCTTCTTAAACTCTTCCAAAAACTAGAACTAGAAGGAAAACTTCTAAACACATTTTACAAGGCCAGCATAACATTAATACCAAAGCCGGGCAAGGACACTATAAGAAAAGAAATCTATAGACCAGTATCTCTGATGAACATTGTATCTTTTTTGGATAGAACAAAATTTCTTCAATGTAACAAAGTCCATCTATGAAAAATCCACAGCTAAAATCCCAATCAATAGGGAAAAACTGAAAGATTTTTTCTCTAAAATCTAGTACAAGGCAAGGATGCCCACTTTTAATACTTCCATTCAACATTGTACCAGAAGTACTAGCAAGAGCGATCACACAATAAAAAGAAATAAAAGGCATACAAATCAGAAGGGGAGAAGTAAAATTATTTCTATTTGCAGATGGCATGATCCTATATGTAGAAAACCCCAAAGACTCCACCAAAAATACCTATTAGAAATAATAAATGAATTCAGTAAAGTCAAAGGATACAAAATCAATACACAGTAATTAGTTGAATTTCTGTACACAAATAAAAATTTTATCAAAAAAGAAATCAAGAAAACAATTCAATTTACAATACACCAGAAAAGGTAAAATTTTTAGGAAAAAACTTAACTAAGGAAGTGAAAGATCTGTACACTGAAGACTAAAACATTGATGAAAGAAATTGAAGAATACAAACATAAATGGAAAGATATCTGAGTTCATGGTTTGGAAGAAATTTTGAGAGTTTTTATTAAGAAAGGATGTTGAAGTTTGTCAAGTGGTTTTTATGCATCAATTGAGATGATCATCAATGGAATGTTATGTATATGTGATTTTTATTGTCCGTTTTGTTAATGTGGTACATCAAATTGATTGATTTGTGTGTGTCAAACCAGCCTTGCATGCCAGGGATAAATTGCAATTGGTCATGATGTGTTTTTTTGGTGTGTTGTGTTGTTGAATTTGGTTTGCTAATATTTTATTGGGTATTTTTGCATCAATGTTTCATATTGTCAAAATGTTCATAATACCCAAAGCAATATACAGATTTAACACAATTTCTATCAAAATTCCAATGATAGTATTCATGAAAATAGATAAATCAATTCTAAAATTAATATGGAATCACAAAATATCCTGATTAACCAAAGCGATTCTGAGAAAGAAAAAATTGGAAGCACCATAGTTCTTGATTTTAAATTATATTAGAAAGCTATAGTAATCAAAACAGTATGGTACTGGCATAAAAACAGACACATAGACCAGTGGAACAGAATAGAGAGCCCAGAAATAAACCCATACATACATGGTCAACTAATTTTTAAAAAATTTATTTTATTTTATTTTATTTTGTTTTTATTTTTAAAATTTTAATTTATCAGTATACAATGTAGTTGTCTTTTGTGTGATGGTCAACTAATTTTTGACAAGGGCACCAGGAGAACACAATGGGAAAAGGATTGTCTCTTCATTAAATAGTGCTAGAAACCTGGATTTCTCCATGAAAAAGAATGAAATTTTACCCTTATCTTACACTATACACAAAAATCAATTTAAAATAAATAAAAGAACTAAACATAAGACCTGAAACCATAAGATTCCTAGAAGAAAACAGGGAAAAACCCCTTTGACATTAGCCTTGGGAATGATTTTTTGAATATGATATCAAAAGTGCAGGCTACAATAGCAAAAATAGATAAATGTGACTACATTAAACTAAAAAGCTTTTGCAAAGCAAAGGAAATAATCAACGAAATGAAAGGCAGCCTACAGATTGGGAGAAAATATTTGCATACCATAGATGTTGTGAAGGATTAATATCTAAAATGTGTAAAGAACTCACAGAACTCAATAGCAGAAAAGCAAATTAATTCAATTAAAAAAATGGACAAAGTACTTCAATAGACATTTTCCCAAAGAAGACATAAATATGGCCAACAGATATATGAAAAAATGCTCAACCTCAAAAATCATCAGGAAAATGCAAATCAAAACCACAATGATATATCGCTTCACACCTGTTAGAATAACTATTATCAAAAGGATAAGAGAACAAGTGTTGGTGAGGAGGTTCAAGAAAAGTGTAGGAACCCTCCTACACTGTTAGTAGGAATGTAGGATGGTGCAGCCATTGTGGAAAACAATATGGAGGTTCCTAAATAAATTAAAAATAGAACCACCATATGACCCAGCAATCCCTCTTCTGGGTATAATCCAAGGAAATTAAATCACTACCTCAAAAGTATATCTGCACTCCCATGGTCATTGCAACATTATTCACAATAGCCAGGATATGAAAACAACTTAAATGTTTATTGACAGATGAATGGATAAACCATATTATATAAATTCAATGGAATATTATTCAGCTTAAAATAAAAAAGAAGATCCTGACATTTGCCACAACGTGGATGATTCTAAAGGACATTATACTAAGTGAAATAAGCCAGACACAGAAAAATACTGCATGATTTCACTTATATGTGGAATATTAAAAAAAAAAAAAAGCCAAATACACAGAGATAGAGAATAAAACAGTGGCTATGGTAGGAAAAGGAGGAATTGGGGAGATTTAGGTCAAAGGATACAAAGTAGCAGATATGTGGGATGAACAAGTTTAGAGATCTAATGTACAACATTAAGGTTATATTTAATAATATTGTACTGTACTCAGTATTTTTGCTAAAAGAGTTGATTTTAGGTGCTCTTGCTACAAAAAAATGGGTAATTATGTGAGATGATATGTTAATTTGCTTGACTATAGTAACCATTTTTTATCTATATGTGTATCAAATCAGCATGTCATACACCTCAAATATATGCAATAACACAATAACATTTAAAAAAATAGAATGCAAGTGTAATGTTGAATATACTAATTATCCTGATTTGAGCATCACATATTGCACAGTGGTATGGATATTCAATGCTGTATCCCACAGATATGTACAATAAATTGTTTCAATAAATAAAAATTTTAAAAATAGGGCTGGCCCGGTGGCGCACTGGAGAAGTGCGCTGCTTGGGAGTGCGGCGGCGCTCCTGCTGAGGGTTTGGATCCCATGTAGAGACCGGTTCCCGCTCACTGGTTGAGCGCGGTGCAGGCGCAACACCGAGGGTTGCGATCCCGTTGCCGGTTCCCAGTACGGGCGCGACACCGAGGGTTGCGATCCCGTTACCGGTCAGTAAAAAAGACAAAAAGGAAAAAAAAATTTTAAAAATGGAATGCAAACCATGATATTTTATTAAGCGTTATATAATTAATTGTGAAGGATGTTTAACTAGCATGTACCTTTGCTAGGTATTTACTAAATGATAGCCATAGTTGTTGAATTGCCTTCGAATATAAAAATGTAAGTGGCTCAAGCCCTTTTTTTTTTATTAAATGCCGTACTCTTTTTGGCTTTATCTAGATGAGTAAGTCCCATTGCATATTTTTAAAAAACAGAATATTTTTAGAATAGTAATGAAATGAAAATATAAATGAAATAGATAAATAAAATGCTGGTAAATTTAGGGTGAAGATAAGTGTTCTCAAAACTGAGGAGAGCTGTGAATAATATCTCACAATGGTATATTTTTAAGTATAGCTACTGTACTAAAATTTTTGTTTCTTTTAGTACCACAATTTCAAAATGAATGGTTAACATCTGATTCTACATGTCTACCTTATATCCTTATGATCTGAATTTGTTCTGTATGTCTTCAGTGAGATGCTGCTCTAGAATATAATTAATAAATTCTTTTAACTATAAAAATTTTTAAAAGAAGTAAATAAATAAATTATATTTGTTTCCTTAGTATAATTATGGAAAATATCAGTTTTGGATAATTTAAAACATGATAAACTAATTATAGAAACTTACATGGTCAATTTCAGTCTTTCATAAGTTAGTATTAAATGCAACTTGAATTCTACATGTGTTTATTAGAATTTCTTGTGATTTATCAATGGCAAATTGAGTGATGGTTATTCCATTAATGAAAAATAGAAGACCTAAAAAATTGAAATATACATATTTAATATTCAAAGTTAGTATTAATTCCGCTCTCCCCTTTGAGGCTATATAAGAAGGACAAAATGCAACAGTAAAAGTTTGAAGAAGTAAATCATATTAGAGTATTTTTAAAGGACAAGTGAGCTCATTTTATAAAAACCTAATGAAATATCCTAGTGGCAAGAAATGTTTCTTCTTCCCCATTGATGTCAATTGTCAGATTAGTTCTAGATTTTAAACCCAAATTTGTTCTTGCTGGGTTTGAAATTTTGTTTAAAGTTGTGAGTCTTTATCTTTTCTTGACCTGCGCTTTTGATGCTTTTGATTTCTCTTCCAGCTTATATAACATAACTTTTCTTTCTGGAGCCTGGTAATTTTAAGATTAGAATTCTTTGTTTGAAAGGAACAAACCATTGACTGACCTCAACCCTTTTTCATTTTCTATCTAAGTTTTATCTAAACCCCATGATAGCACCAAGGTCCAAAGTTTTTAAAGATACAAATTTCTCTTTTTCCCTATTCCTTTTTAGAGAAAATAACATCAACTAAAAATTCCTTCTGTCTGAAATATTTTCTCTTTGTGTTTGAGGAAAAAGTTAAAGTGGCTCTTGAATCTCTTTATGCAAAGGTGTTATTTCAGTGTCTTGACCCCCGGCTCTTCAGCTTCCCTTAGAGCAGGTGCGTTAGTGTTAAAAGATGATTAATTCCTTATTATTAATTAATGTGAGAGTTTAGTTTAAACAAATATCAATGTATATTTTTATGGGGAATATTCTATAATCAGAGGTAGGACTTCTAAACAAAGTTCCTATGATGGTCTGTAATTTCTGAAACATGATAAGAACAAATCACCTTACGAAATCAAGGTTTAAGTTTTTAAAAATATAATTATCAAAAAAAATTTTAATCAAAAAAAAATTTTAATTAGGACAGCAAGAGTGAATCAGTGCATTGGTGAACCAGAAGCTTGAAGCAGGCAGTTGTCCTGGAATGCATTCCATTGGAAGAAAAGGAAATATAAAAGTCAGACAAAGAACATAGGTCCACAAGTTCCAAGATCAGTATAAAGGGTATTTTATGAAAAGAAACAGAAAGAATGGAGGGAAGGAAATAAAGAGTACTAAAATAATATATACTTTGATTCTTTTATTCAACAAATTAGAGCCAACTGTGTCCTGGAAAAGAAACAGAAAGAATGGAGGGAAGGAAATAAAGAGTACTAAAATAATATATACTTTGATTCTTTTATTCAACAAATTAGAGCCAACTGTGTCCTGGGCACTGTTCCACACTCGGAAACAATAGAAAAAAAAAAAAAAAAAGAAAGAAAAGAAAAAGAAAACAACAAAAATCTCTGCACGTATGGAGCTTACATTGTGCTTAGAAAGACCTACACAAAGCAATATAAATAAATAAAGCACAATGTGTTAGAGAGTGATAAGGGATAAGGAGAAAAACTAAAGCAGGGAACAAGAATTTGTGATAATGAGATAGATTTTACATTTCAGATGTGGTGGCTAAGGAAGGCCTCACTGACCCAGAGACATATGTGCATAGAGGTAAAGTGAGGAAGTGAATCATGTTCTTTTCAGGAGCAAGAGCTTTCCAGATGAAAGTAATTGTAAATATAAAGGGCCTTGAGCCAGGAGGTTCAGTTTGGAAAGAACTAGGGAAAAGTAGTAGGAGACAATTTCAGAGAGGAAAGGAAAGACAGATTGTGTAGTTTTGTTTGTCGTAGTAAGAACTGTGACTTACTGTGGACAGCCAATGGAGGCTTTTGAGAAGTGATGTTATTTGACAGGTTTTTTTTTTTTTTTGTCTTTTTTCCGTGTCCGGCAACGGATCGCAACCCTCAGTGTTGCCCCCGCACCGGACCGGGGACCGGCAACGGGATTGCAACCCTCGGCGTTGCTCCCGCGTCTCGCTCAGCCAGTGAGCGGGAACCGGTCTGTATGTGGGATCCGAACCCTCGGGCGGGAGCGCCGCCGTGCTTCCCAAGCGGCGCACCATCCAGTGCGCCACTGGGCCGGCCCTATTTGACAGGTTTTAACAGGATCACTCTTTGTGCTGTGTCCACACTATAAGAGAGCAAGAATGGAAGTAGGGTGATCAATTAAAATCTTATTATATTAACTCAGGAAAGAGATGATGGTGGCTTGAACCACAGTGGTGATAGAAATGTCAAATTCTAAATATATTTTGATGTTAGTATCAATCAACAGGATATCCTGGTGTAACAGAGGTGAGATGTGAGAGAATGTGAAGAATCATGGGTCAAACCAAGATTTTTGACAAATGTAACTGAAATGAACTCAGATGGGAAGACTTCAAAAAGAAAAAGCTTTGGGGGAAGAATGTTGGGAAAACTCAGTTCAAACATGTTAAGCTTCAGTGACTATTAGACATCCAAGTGAAGTATCCAGTAAGCATTTGGATATAGAAGTCTGGAATTCAGAGAAGGGTCTGAGCTGGGGACAAAAATTTTGGAGTCATCAGCATGTAGATAATAATTAAAGCCTTGAGACTATGTGACATCACCAAGGAAGTAAGTATAGGCAGAAGGGAAGACTGAACTCTAGGTCAGCACAATGTTTTTAGGCTGAAGATAGGAGAAACTAACAAAAGATATTAAGAAGGAATAGTCAGAAAGAGGAGAAAAGCCTGGCGAGTGTCCTAACCTGTAAGTGAAGTGACAAAGTGTTGTGAGAAGGAGAGAGAGAAATTCTGACAAATGCTGCTGATAGGTCAGATAAGAAGAGAGCAGAGAAATTGCATATGACATCATTAGCAGCTATGAGAGGATCAGTTTCTCTGGACAGCTAGGTATGAAAACCCAATTGGGTTTAAGAGATTCCCTCTTGAAGGGAAATAGAGAAGAGTACAGATAACTCTTTCACTGTTTTATTTTGTTTTTTCTATAAAGGAAAAAAGAGATGCAGTATGGTAGCTGGAAAGGAAATAGGGTCAAGAGAGATTTTTGTGTGTAATGGGAGAAGTAACTGTATACTGATGGGAATTGTTCAGTAAAGAAGGAAAATTTAATGATTAAAAAAGAGGTGGATATATGGAACAATGTCCTTGAATGGTAGAGAGCAGATAGGATCTCATTCAGAGGGAGAGGCCATAGGCCTTGGCTAGGAGCATGGTAAGCCATTCATAGAAATAGAAGGGAAGTGGAGTATGTGGGTACAGATACAGGTAGGTAGGTAAATGTGGTGGGGAGTTCTCTTCTGGTTATTCAGTTTTCTCAATGGAATAGAAAACAAGGTCATTATCTGCAAGTGAGGATGGGAGAAGAGGTGCTAAAAGTTTAGGGAGATAGGAGCAAGTATAGAATAGTCAGCTGGAAGTGGGGGAGAGTGAATGAACTAGGGGAAATATGGCATAATAGCTAGTCAGCATTAGGGCCTATTTGCGGTTAATGGTCATGAATTAAACATGACCATTCAGTATGGTTGTGTTTTCTATGGCCATGTTTAGCTGCAGGGGTGCAAGTATAATTAGCTGGAGAATTTGATTTAACCAAGGTTGTAGTTTCACAAGGTAAGTAAAATGAAATGAGAGTATCATGGGAGTTAAGGGGAGGCACAGGAGGACATATGCACAGGACTCATTATTCTAGTTGACTTTGGAATACAAGCTGTATCAAGACAGGTGAGAGGATATCAAAGGAGTGAGGACCAGTGAAAAGGTTTAGGACCAAGGATTGTAGGTCTTAGTTCACTGGAAGGATTATCGGTGTCTAGGTAGAGAGGAAGTTAGCTGGAAAGATAAGAAGTGGTGGTTAAAAACAAATGTTTGAGGGCCAGCCCCGTGGCTCACTTGGGAGAGTGTGGCACTGGTAGCGCCAAGGCCACAGGTTTGGATCCTGTATAGGGATGGCCGGTGCGCTCACTGGCTGAGTGTGGTGCAGACCACACTGGGCCGGGGGTTGCTATCCCCTTACTGGTCGGGAAAAAAGCAAACCAAAACAAATGTTTGAAATTGAAATGGAGTGAGTCCAGTTATTGTAGCACTAACGTTGAAGGTATGACCATGGGGGTAAGTGATTGAGGTAGGATGGAGGGCCAGAGGGCCAGATTATAAAAGGAGAAGTGGTGCAGGAACTGAGAGGCTGTTTTATTGGAAAGATTTTCAATGTAAATATTTAAATCTCCGAGAATTATGACAGTCAGCGTTTGAGAGAATAGCAGTGAGACAGGAGCTAAAGAAAAGAGGCGGAGTGGATTGTGGGTCTACCTACAGACCACTGAAACAAAAGGGTAAGTGGGTGTTTTTATGGGGAGTTTTATGGGGAGAAAGTGAGTGTGATCTCAAAGAGTCTAGAAATGGCAGTGGGGAAGAGTGCAGCTGCCCCAAATCCAGGCCCCATGGAAGGAGTAGCACCGGAGTCAAACCACCACCTACCTTCCCTGTTTTTGTTTTCACTTCTCAAAACATTTATTTGTAACTGAGTTGCAGAAATAGGGCATTCCATAACTTAAAACGCAAAGGACACTAAAAATACTCAGATTACAAATTGGGAACATATCTTAGACTTGATGTTTGCTTCATACAAGGCACATTCATATATGTAGAAATATGATTGATTTATTGGGAGCTTTTGGGGGTTATTGATAAGGCAACTAAGTGCTTGGAAGGAGAAGAGAAGGCTCTACTTTTTTTAACGTACAGTTGTTTCCAGCAAACCAATTGGTTAGTTTTGTCCTCTGGTGACAAGGCTCTCCTGGGGGTGTGAGCAAAAGGGCTTTTTGCCTTATAAATAAATTTACCTGTGACCACTTGACTACGGAATTTAGCTGTCAGGATATCTTAACTGATATCCTTCCCTAGGAAGCAATTCATATGTAAACTTCAGACTGGCTGCTCAAACCTCATTCTTATTCATAGCTGAAGTGCTACTGTTTCTAGTTTGGTTTTTTTGTTTTCTTTTTCTATTTTCAAACATTGTCCCCGTTATTTATACCCAAGAATTTTTGACCCTTTGTGGTGGCTCTGTATGGTTGTGGGTTTTTTGTTGCTATTATTAAAGTGTTTTATGTCTTCATTTATTGAGTAGTATTTTATCTTACTTTGATTTATTCCTCCCTTACTCTTTTCCTTATCATAATGAAATGGAGAATAGAAAATATAGTGCAGGGGGTAAAATAAGGACAATTCATGATCCAGTCAATGGAAACCATGTGCCATTTACTTTTCCCTCGGGTTAGCTCTTCAAAGATCCTTCCTGAACCTTCAAAGAGGCTTTTCTAAGTAAGCCCTTCTCTGGAAAATTTACTTTGGTGCTTGGGAATTGTCTTACGTGGGTGAGTCAGGAGAACTTCAGGTCATAATTGCTGGAACAACCAGTTCTCGTTTTCAAGACGTATTTGTAACTTCTGTGAAAAGACAAGAACTAAAAACCATGGCTAGCTGATTCAGACTGTTTTTCTAAGCAGCCCGCAGCACAGATGGAGAAGGAAGTAAGGGCAAAAATTTAACCCAGAAGAATCATCTAATGATAGCATGACAGGTTTTATACAAGAGAAGAGCCATTTGGTCTAAAAATATTCTTTGAGACAAAACAATAGGAGATATAATTGCATGACTATAACTAAACTTTTGAACTTTCTTTCATGCTGGCCTGTCTTAAGGATAAACTGGCCTGAAAAACAAGTATTTGAAAGAATAGTACTTTTGTGCAGGACTTTTCAACTCCTTTATATAATCACCCCAAATAAAAAAATCTTGGTATGGCTGGAGATTTTTAGGAGAATGGTGGTTGTTTCTCATGCTAAGTCTTTCTGCCTCACGGTATCTTTCTACAATTAAAACCTGAATCCTAGACTGCAAAATCAGGGCACCTGTTTACTCACTGATAACCTTCGGCCCCTGCAAAAGATAATTGATCAGTATTCTCACTTGAGGCCTTGGCATTAACTCTCCCAATAAAAAGACTTTTTAACCAAGTGAACTTGCAAAACTGAACCCAAGTTCCACCTTGCTGCTCTACTGGGAACTCTGTTGCAGCTGTGAAAAGTTGACAGCCCCAGCATTTGAAAACACGATCTCTGTTTTTTCCCCAAGCTGCTTTTTGCTGATAGTCTTCTAGACCTCAGGGTTGTTTTCCTCCCTCATCCATTTTCGCTTTGGGAGTTATCATAATCTCAGTCTTTAGAGCCGGCTGACTACTCATTATCTCTCTTTACTTCTTACACAGTCTGACTTCAAATGCTTGTAAATGCAATAATCAAAGATTTGCCCAAATATAAGTAGATAAGCTAGACCTGTCCAAAAATAGTTGTTAGCAATAAAGCACTCAAACTATCATTCCTTTCCAATGACCTATATATTTGACATACACATTTTTTAATTTTAAAATCCTTAGACTTTTAAATCCTTAAAAGTGGTAAAATTAAAACCACTTGACAAAGTAATATGGCAGACTGATAATATTGATTTCTATATTGCTAAATGAGTCATTTCTAAGTTATCTGGTATTTGCAGTAAGACCCCATTCATTTCCATTTCATCTCTACTCACTGATAAATACACATGATAAAGTTTAACTTGAATATTGATATCTGTCTATCAAGACAGATATGGAGACACGAGGTATCTGTCCACGTGAAACTGTTTTGGTTTTTCTTTAGCTAACATTTTGAGTGTCTACTGATGATAAGCTTAATGCTAAGCAGTTTACTGTCACAGTCTCACATAATCACCATATTACTCTATTAGCTATGAGGTAGGTATTCTTATTCTTATTTTATAGAAGAAGCAACTGAAGCTCAGAGAAATTAAATATCTTATGTAAGGTCACACAGCTAGTAATTGGAAAAGCCCAAATAGGGAATGAGACTCAAATCAGTTTGACTTACAATAGTAAGTAATTATCAAATATTAAAATAATAAATAAAATGAAATTTAAGTGTATAATATGTATAAATATAAAATAAATTAAAAATAATTAATTATTAAAATAATTAAAATAATTAATAGCTAATTCTTATTCCACTACACCCTTCCTCTGGCCTACCTTATAATTAGAGACTACCAGATTTCTAGGACCAAGAATGATACTGCTAAAACTCCAATCATGACACTCCTGCACTGGGAAGATAGTGCACCTGAAGGCCTTGTTTCTGGAGACACCCAGCTAAAGCAAAGAGGGTAAGTTTACTGAATCTAGTCTATGTGAAATGGCAATGAGTAAATTTAGTATGTTTGCCAGGTAAAATACAGACCCCCAACTATATTTGAATTTCAGATAAAATGAGTAACTTTTTTAGTATAAATATGGCCTATGCAATATTTAAGGAATACTTATGCTAAAAATTTATCCCTTGTTTATAAGAAATTAAAATTTAACTGTACATCCTGTATTTTTATTTGCTAAATCTGGCAACCCTATGAATAAGGCAGTTGTAGTTAGAGCTTCTGATTTAAAGTACCATTTAGATGTGTTTTCCTTGGGCCATTTAGAAAAACAGCCTATATATAGTACATAGTGATTAGATAATGGCCTCAGTGTTGCCTTGAAGTAGGAAGATGATTTTGTTTGGGAAGGAAGGCAATAAACTTAACAATATCCTGAACTTTTCTGTCATGTAGAATTATTTGAAAATTTGCTACACACAGTTTCTGAATTTGATTTCTTATGTATTATGGCACATCCAAGGTAGTACTCATTGCACCTGAACTTTTAGAGTAAAAGCCATTGATGAAACTAAACTATTGGGAAAATAAAATAACATTTATGGGGCATAGTTTTTTCATTCCATGATTGCACAGTGTAGTAGAAAAAGTATTGACCTTGAGTTAGAACATCTGAGTCTTGCTTCCAGCTCTGTCACTTATTAGACAAGTGACCTAGGAAAAGTTATCTGTCTTCTCTGAACTTCACTTTCTTTAATAGGGTAATTCTCCCTGTCCGGTCTACTTCACGTAATTTTTAATAAGCCCAAATAAGATAATAGCTACATAGGGTTCTGTAAGTTGTGAAGCACTATTCAAAATGTAGATAATGATCTTCATTTTTTTTTTTTTTTTAGCAAAAGAGCATTAAAAGACAACTAATTATGACATTGAAAATACTAATAATGACTAAATTATTTGCCTTTCAGGTAACTTGGTTGTTTTTGGCAGCAAGAAAATATTTCATTGCTATGTGATTTACTATTCTGGTATTTTGTGCCTATGAAACCAATTGAAATTGTCTTATTCCAAACTGAGTAAAAACAAGTAAATTATACTGTATATCCACAGAGATTGAGTGAGATTATAAGAATGTGGATTTTGTGATTGCATGTGACAAATATGTACTCATGTAACATATTTGTCACATGCCATTCAGCCACACAGTGTTGGCTGATGGTATAAGTCTTGAAAATAATATTGAAGCAATTTTATTCAGTAACTGGATAAAGTTTCATTAAAATCTCATCACCCAAAATTTAGCAGAAAGGAAATTCCCAAGTTCCTTTGATAGTTAAGAAAGCTGATCCCTATTGCAATTAAACCTTTTTGCGATTAATTGTGAAAGAATTTTAATGACAGCAATAGTTTCAGTTCTCAGAGTTAAAGACTCAGGGCCGGCCCGGTGGCGCACTGCATAGTGCGTCGCTTGGGAAGCGCGGCAGCGCTCCCGCCTGAGGGTTCGGATCCCACGTACAGACCGGCTCCCGCTCGCTGGCTGAGCGAGGTGCGGGCGCAACACCGAGGTTTGCAATCCCGTTGCTGGTCCCTGGTCCGGTACGGGGGCAACACTGAGGGTTGCGATCCGTTGCCGGACATGGAAAAAAAGACAAAAGACAAAAAAAAAAAAAAAAAAAAAAAGACTTAAAAATCCCTTATTGCAAATACATAATATGTAGGTAGGCACCAAGAAAAATCATCCTGATGTCATGACTTCTGTTTCTATGATTTAAGATTGCCTATTGGATATTGCCTTAAATATCTATTGATATCATAAAGGAAACAAAGCTACTGAAAGCAAGCAGAGATGAGTCATGATACTACATATTAAGAAAGAATCAGCCTATTTTTAACTAAATAATTTTTTATAAAACCATGTAGTCTCTCTCTCTCTCTTTCTCCATCTATTCATATTTGGACATAAGGTGTGGGCCGGGAAAATAAAAACCTGCAAGACCAAGAGGAAGTGAGAACCCTGCCCTATCCTCCCAATTCATCATTCATATTTTACCAAATCAAAACCCTGGCTCTTGTGAGGCTCACTTCTCCTGCTGAGTCCTTCCTTAGCAGTGGACTGTTAGTTCCATGAAAGCAGAGCCTTTTACCATTGTGGTCATTTTTGTATTCTCAGTACCCACGAAAGTATCATGGTGCCTGTACGATAGACGCTGGACATAGCCCTATTCCTCCCTCCCTTGCATACCATAGTTCCCTCTCCCCCACCTCTCTGGTAAGCTGCCCCGGCCAAGGCAGTTACCCTTTAGACAAACAGAATGCTGGAAGAAGCAGAACACTAAGTAAGCAAGCAAGCTCTCTGATGCCAGGAGATTAGCCGGCAGATTAACTTATCTATGTAGCCATATCTGGGCTGAACCCTGAGTTATGTGAGCTGGATGAGGGTCTGCACATAGCCCCCAAATGACTTACATCCCTGCTTTGATCTGCTAACTATATAACTGCTGTATGTACTCCGTGGCAGTATGGAGTTCTCACTGACCGGCCACCATCAGTGGTGGCTTTCGTTAAGCCTAATAAACCAGTGTCTCTACCTGCTGGACCACTGAGTGACTTCTTCAGAACAGGTAAACACTACGTGAGTGATGACCTCTTAGATCTGGGGCTCCTGCATTGCAGTGCCTATAAAAATACTAATGATATTGGCTGAATTAATAACCTAAAGTACTTTAAAAATTCACAAATAATCTCACCAACCAGATGCAGCTACTCCTAACATTTTAGTGCAGCATTTTCTTTTGTCACTATCTTCCCTCGCTCATTCTCTCTCTGTACACACACATGCCTATAAACACATTTTTTCTTTGTTATTTGTATTTTCTCTGTGATATCAAATTTTCTTCTTTAAATGCTTCTAGCATTTTCTCTAATTATAGATGTAAATCATACTATAAAAAATAGAAAATGCAAAAAGGTACTATTTGTCCTTAATCACATACTCAGAGAGAACTACTTTAACATTGCAGTGTACATTAAAGACTTCTCTCTCTCTGTCTCTGTCCCTTTTTCCTTCTTTCCTATATCAAAATTTGCAACATTCTGTATATTGTTTTTATCTTCTTTTTCACAAAACAACATGCTGCATTTTTATGTTATTGTATATTCTTTAAATTTGGCTAATAGCTGAAGAATATGCCACATTATGATTGAATAATTTTTAAGCTAATATGCCAAATTTGGATATTTATGTTGCTTATAATATTTAACCACCATAGAAAATCATTAGAGCTTGTGGATGAATCCTTGATGTTATCACTAATGATTTCTTTAGATAAATTCCAAAATTTTAAGTTATAGACCTTTTTTTTTTTTTTTTTTTTTTTTTTTTTTTTTTTTTTTCC